>NC_048414.1:28535069-28565227 GCF_013103735.1 Etheostoma cragini
AGAGGGAGAGAGAGAGAGAGAGAGGGAGAGAGAGAGAGAGAGAGAGAAGGGTAGCCGCTGATGGGCCTTCTTTACAACACGGACGGTGTCCCACTGCATGCTCATAACAGCCATATCTGTGATATCTTAACATTGTAATAACTGTAAAGAACAATAACCACAGACACACACACATACACACACACACACACGAACTTTGGCAAAACCAAATATGAATAACAATCATATAGACTATCGAATAATGTTTCTGTGTGTGTGTGTGTGTGTGTGTGTGTGTGTGTGTGTGTGTGTGTGTGATCACTCTCCCACACTTTATCCCCCTCACTCACGTTCAGTTCACTGCGCTTTAATGGCATGAAATCAGCAAATAATATTCAGATGAGACAGTACTGCTACACTTGGAATACTGTGAATAAAACACGGCCTACTGTGCCAACCGGCTGATGGAATATTACTTCTTTTTGAGTTCAATAGTTAATTCTTTTTACAGTGTAGAGAGTATACTATAACGCCGTGAACCAACAGCTGAAACCTTTTTTAACTGGGATGAAACATCTGTATGGGTGACCATACACATGTTTTTAATTTTTTATGTATGTATATCTGTTGATTTTTGGAGCAGCAATAAAAATGTCAGTGTGAACAGACGATCCAGTTTTATCTGATCTTATGACGGACGTGAGGATTTTGCTCTTCTAATATCAGGTGATGGTCAAGGCTTATACCCACTGAGAGCAGTAGAAGCACGTTATGGCCTACAGAGGAAATATTCAGCCTACCGGGAACAATATTAACAGCTCAAAATAATTTCAGAAAAGCCTTCATCATAGGTAGGCCCAGGTCTGGTCCCGACCACGGACCGGAGCCAGATGGGAGTCCTACAGGCCACAGTCACAACGCAAATACGGGTTTATTCTCTTCAATTTAAATTAATATCAAACAATTTATACAACAGCCCTTGTAGGGAGATAAAACAAATCGACTCGATTAGAAGATATTGAGGGTATTAAATTGAATATAATGCCACCGTATTTCTATTATTCGCGTATGGTCCTGAAATGTGTGTGTGTGTGTGTGTGTGTGTGTGTGTGTTTAGGATCATGCTGTGTCCACTGTTTGCTCCATGAGCTTATCAAAGCAAGTTCCTGATTATAGAGAGCTCTGCACACACAGTGCTTAAATTAATAACTATTATATATATATATATATATATATATATATATATATATATATATATATATATATATATATATATATATATATATATCCCTTGTTGTCTCTTTGTTTCGGTATTTATTATTGATTCTTAATAATGTTGGTTTGTAGTCCTACTAAATTCATTAAACTGTAGGCTACTCAGTACTGTACTTCAGTCAAGATGTTGAGGTACTTGTACTTTATTTGAGACTTTTCTAGTCATGCCATTTTCTACTTTAGTTCCTACATTCATCTGACAGCTTTAGTTACTAGTTACTTTAAATATTCAGATTTCTGCAATTTCTAAATTGGGAGGATTGTTCTGTACTTTTAATATTTTGACTACATTTTTTTTACTTAATACATACTCTTACTTAAGTTTTATTTTTAATGCAGGACCTTTACTTGTAACAGAATATTTTTACAGTCTGCTGATAGTACTTGTACTGGATCTGGATCCTTCTTCCCGACCTGTCTGCAGCTTCTAATGCCACTCTGAAACCATCATCTACAATGTGATTGTGATTTCTGGATGATAACATACTGACGTGCTCATTAATGAGGTCGGACGTCTCCCCGGCTCTGCTCACTGTCGTCAACAAGAATCAAACGTGGCGCAGGTGCGCGTGGCGGAATAACCGGAGGCGTTCGCGCACGTCTCGTGTCGATTCACCGGGACATATGGGAAGCAGCACCGCGCAGCGCGCTCCCGTGATCCTTGTCCGACACGCAGAAAGTGTCCCAGATTCACGTGTTGGATGAAGTCACATCCGCCCTGATTAATCATGCAGTTAATTGGATTCGATTTGATTAAGACGTTAATTAACAGCTGACTTACAGCATCAATTAAGACGCACTTCGCCCCCCCCCCCAAACACACACACACACTCACACACACACACAAACCCACTCCAAACATCATGTCTTGTAAGACACTGAGAGCATACGCATTGGTATATATGTCTAAAACTATATTTTCTATAATAAAGGACTTTTTGAACTCATAATATTCAATGTTTTCTGACCGTGAACATTGTGCAGAGTCAGAGCTGTAGTGGTGACTGGATCCCTTTTAATGTCATGTTTTATGAAATAAGATATGTATCCATGGAAAGGCAGACATTTACTAAATGCAGTATCAATAATTAAAAAAAACAAGAGAGATTCATGTAATTTTGACTAACGGCCGACGCATTATTTCCTGATGGAATTCACATGTAGGGGTCTAGATTCTGGGTTCAGTTTCAAGACGTTGTGATGTTCCTAGAGCAGAACTCCTCAGCTCGTAATAGAGTCACACAGACTATTGTTTATAGATGTATTATTTAGCAAAAAACAAAACAAAAGAGGGCTAATATTGCCCCCGTCATGCAGGCCTTTGAAGCACTCACTTATTTTTTAGTCCAGATATCCATAAAGTACAACTCCAAAAACGAGAGGAAGCCTTCACTGGATCTGAGGAGTACAGCCACAGGCCTTCTGTGTATTTATCAATTACAGAAATACATATTCTACAAATAGGGGAGACCGGGGAGAGTTGGAACACGTCCAGTTTCTCCAGTCAGGAACCTGATCCCGCCTAAACATGCTCTGCCAAGCCTCCAACACCTCCACATTTTAGAAATAAAAAATAAAAGATTGAGTAAGAAAGTACACCTCTCAACACAAATATTATGTTAAAAAAATGTTTGGAGAAAAAGTTTAAACATCATGTTTTTGTCAGAGGCCTCATCCTTATTTCCATGATGTTACATTTAACCCTCGTGTTCATCATGATGTCATAATTTACCCCCGAGGTGGTCCAACTAACCCGGACTGTGGGGTAAAGTGTGACACTTCCCTCCTTGAGAGGAAAACGTGCATGAGATATCATCTACATCAGTTATTACCAGACACATGGAACTAGTTTATGTCACATTTTGAACACACTGGCTTTAAAAGAGAGACCTCAACTGCTAAGATTAAAATTTGAGCATGTCATTTTCTGATTTCTGGTGAATAATTCTGCAACAATTTGTGCCTTTTCTGCATCAATGTATGGTGCAAATGTCTTCATTTATGTAAATTAATTGATAATAGTTTTTTGTGGGGGAGTTGCACTGGCCAGTTTTGATTATTGTGGGGCGGGTCTCCCTGTAAATTATGCCCAAGTCTGACAAAAATTAAGATATCAAGGTTTTTGCCTGCTTCAAATGATGCTTTATATGAATGAGTTGTTTGACACTTCTATAGGGTGAATTGTCCTAAAGTGGGACATTTTTTGCATTTCAGACTTATGTGACATACTCAAATGTTAAGCCAGTACATTAAATCCATATTCAACACCATTTCTTTCAAAAACCCAGGATGTTTCCTAATCAAATCAGAAGAGAAAATGCAGATAACACATCCCCAACAGAAATGATAAGACACATTCTGAACATGACTTGTCTTCCTAATGTGGGACAGTTGTGTCCCTAATCTGGGACACATCTCATAGAAACTATATGATAAAAGTCCCCAAATCCCCTTGATTAATGATGAATGTAATTGTCTTGGTTATGGATGGATGGATGCCTAAAAGAAAGTTTTTCCTCACTACTATCACACTGGATGCTTTGTAAATTATAGAGAGGTCTAGACCTGCTGTATCTGTAAATTATAGAGTGGTCTAGACCTGCTCTACCTGTAAATTATAGAGTGGTCTAGACCTGCTCTACCTGTAAATTATAGAGAGGTCTAGACCTGCTCTACCTGTAAATTATAGAGTGGCCTGCTCTATCTGTAAATTATAGAGTGGTCTAGACCTGATCTATCTGTAAATTATAGAGTGGTCTAGACCTGTTCTATCTTAAAATTATAGAGAGGTCTAGACCTGCTCCATCTGTAAATTATAGAGTGGTCTAGACCTGCTCTATCTGTAAATTATAGAGCGGTCTAGACCTGCTCTATCTGTAAATTATAGAGCGGTCTAGACCTGCTCTATCTGTAAATTATAGAGCGGTCTAGACCTGCTACATCTGTAAATTATAGAGCGGTCTAGACCTGCTCTATCTGTAAATTATAGAGTGGTCTAGACCTGCTCCATCTGTAAATTATAGAGCGGTCTAGACCTGCTCTATCTGTAAATTATAGAGTGGTCTAGACCTGCTCTATCTGTAAATTATAGAGAGGTCTAGACCTGCTCTATCTGTAAATTATAGAGAGGTCTAGACCTGCTCTATCTGTAAATTATAGAGCGGTCTAGACCTGCTCCATCTGTAAATTATAGAGCGGTCTAGACCTGCTCTATCTGTAAATTATAGAGAGGTCTAGACCTGCTCTATCTGTAAATTATAGAGAGGTCTAGACCTGCTCTATCTATAAATTATAGAGTGGTCTAGACCTGCTCTATCTGTACATTATAGAGTGGTCTAGACCTGATCTATCTGTAAAGTGTCTTGTGATATCTTACATTATGATTAGATACAAGAAATACATATCTATAAATTGAATAAAATACCATTTCCTCTCACATATGGCTACAACACTAAATCTACCTTCTTTTTGGGTGTTTTTGATCAGGTTTTAACTGAAAATGTCACACTTTTTCTGATGTTTTTGGTGCTTTTTTAACTTTATTTAAGCTTCTTTTCACCAACTCAATCCTAGTTTTACACTAATATGGGGATCAATAAATCTAATTTATATTCCTGAGTTAAAAAACAGAAATTATGAATTATTTAGACTTACATTAAGGAGATAGTTTTCAATTTTTTTTGTAAATGCTAAATTAAACACAACACCCAAAATTCTATGAAAGTAGCGATCCAATAATTAGTTGTACTTGTATGGAATCATCCGTCTTATTTTCTGGGTAATGTTATTAAATTAGGAAGAAACCCATATTTGTGATGTAGATCTCTGGTTGGTTGGAGCAGGATATTTGACAGCGATCAGCCTAAATATGAATAAGTGAAAGCAGAAGTACAACAGCCCTACTTATCGTGACGTGTGCGTCGACATGCGCTTCATCAAAATCTCCAAAACACACACACGCACACACACGCGCGCACACACAAGTACGCACGCATCCAAACACACACACACACACACACACACACACACACACACACACACACACACACGCACACGCACCCAAACACACGCACACACACACGCACCCACACAAGCTCGAGTCACACACACACACGCACACACTCACACGCACGCACGCAAGCACTCCTCTCTCTTTCTGTCCCTCTCTCTCACACACGCACACACGTACTGTATACACGCACACACACACATACACTCATACGCACGCATGCAAGCACTCGTCACATACACACACACAGTCCTACAACTTTAGCACCACATTAAAGTGGGAGAAAAACTCGCTCTCGTCATTCTACATGGGCGATATACGGGAGATACGCGCGCGCCAGTACTTTTCAGAATAGCCCTCGGGGCTCTTATGGGGCTCCTCGGGGCTCCTCGGGGCTCCTCGGGGCCTCCTAGGGGCTCCTCGGGCCTCCTAGGGGCCTCCTCGGGCCCTCCTAGGGGCCTCCTCGGGCCCTCCTCGGGGCTCCCTGTGACCCTGCGTGTGGGTAACAGATCTCACCAGAAGATGAAAAAGTGCTGTTTGTTTTATGATTAACACTTCACACCGCTTCTACAAACGGAGGCCGTCATAATCCAGCAAGGGGGAAATCTCAGTTTTTAATTCATAAACCACGATACAACTCAGCGCGCGCGCGTCCACGCGGAAGGGAGCGCTGCTTTATTGGACTTGTTTGATTGTTCTGGTCCGGCTCCCAGGGACCGGACTGGCCCCGCAGTCCGGACCGAAAAAACATAAATAAAGAAATAAACGACTTGTTGTTGGTGCATACATTAAACACATTAGCCTACACATTAATATGAAATAAATACAGAAGCAATTAACACATTCATAAAAGTATTTGACATTAATAAATAAAAGAAGCTGTATGGTTTAGTGCCGGGTGTGCAAATGTCGAGCGGTGTGCAAAAAGTTCAGGATCTAGAGAAAATAGAGTGTCGGGGGGTACAACCCACCGAATAATCCAAACTGGCCGGGTTAATGAAGTCAAAGAGTTTAAATGCTGTGCCGAGCAATAATTTGTTGTTAAGATGTGCATAATTTCTTGAAAAATACACACCCAAGGGTTTGAGTCTGCAGAGTTTGGAACAATACAGCAGATTGATTAATTAATAATAATATTTACATGAATGAAGACGTTTTTCTGCAGAAAAGGCACAAATTGTTGCAGAAATATTCCCCAGAAAGCAGGAGATGGAGCGTTTGATATGCTGACCACTTCCAGACACCCTGGCTATAATTTAAGGCCCCCCCCCTCCTAATGTTGAAACAAATGTAGATATGTGGAGATCTCAGCCCCCCCCCTCCCCAATTTAAAAAAATGTCTTTGTTTTTTTAATTCAGAGTGGATGAATGAGTTTGATTCCATATTCAGAAACTTTTGCATCTGTTGATTTTCCACCCTGACCGTGTACAACAGTCAATGAATCAGCTGTTCGAGACATTAATCTGTCATATTTCCAGTAAGTTCCAATGGAGTCCAGACTTTTGTTTTTACTTTCTCTCTCTATGTCTATATGTAACTCCTGCTTCACAGACCACGAGAGAGGCCGAGGGAGTGATCGCACAAACATCTTTCCTCCCTCCTCATTCCTTTTTTTGTCACTCTGTCCCGTGTAAACCAGTCATCTGTTCTTCTCTGCTCCCCCTTTCCTGTTGACCCTCTGTTCTCAAAGCGGCTCAATCGTTCACTTGCTGTAATATTTCTAATTCTTTTCCAACATTTCACCACAAACACTTTTTCCTTTTGCTTTGTTTCTCAGCCAGCCTCTAAATGTCGTCCTTATCTGCTCAATACACTTTTAAACGTCTTGCACAGACTGATGGAGAGAGGGACAGAAGAGGGAGAGATGAGAGGGATACAGAGAAAGAGAGAGAGAGAGAGGCAGAGAGAGAGGGAGAGGGAGAGAGAGAGAGTTTACCTTTCTGTGGCATGCTGTAGAGAGGTAAAGTTTGGCTTCCTTTAGTTTTCCAACAGCTCCTTTCTTCTATTCTTCCCTCCAATTAGTTTCTCCTTGACTGAGGAGACAAGTGCAGAGAGAGACAGAGCTGCTCCTCTGAGGAGGAGGGAGGAGAGAGGGAGGGAGGGAGAGTGGGAGGGGCCGCCAGAGAGAGAGAGAGACAGAGCGAGAGAGAGAGGAAAAGAGAAAGAGAGTAAAGGGGAGGGGATGAAGGTTTGAACTGCGTGGTCAGATGAGAGTTTGTTTATGAGTGTGAGGAGAGAGAGAAGTGTGTGTGTGTGTGTGTGTGTGTGTGTGTGTGTGTGTGTGTGTGTGTGTGTGTGTGTGTGTGTGTGTGTGTGTGTGATCACTCTCCCACACTTTATCCCCCTCTCTCAGATTCAGTTCACTGCGCATTACTGGCATGGAATCAGCAAATACTATTCAGGATCAGACAATACTGATACACTTGGAATATAATTAATAACATGTGCTATACTTTTCAAAAAAAGAAAACAGGTCAAAGGCACGGTATATGTTATGTATTTTTACATTTAGCTAAACGTAGAATACTGTTTAAGAAATCAACAGTTCATACTGTATTTTTATTAGCAGTACAAAACCATATATTAGTGACAGTAAGAAAATGTACATTTTTACAGTAACATAAGAAGAAAAACTTGGGTGTTCAAAAACAGAAAAAATACATTTACAATATATAACCATTTAATTGGGCATCAGACCATATTTCAGAACAACTTCAAAAATTAGCCCTGGGTAAACTGTGGCCTGCATTTGAAGTACAGAAAATTCTGCAAGACATTTTAACAGTGCCTGCCACTAGGTGCACATCCGAATAACAATAAAACTTAATAAGATTTTTTTTGTTAATACAATCCTAATTGTCTTAACCCTTCACAGATAGACCCTTTTAAAAATATTTAAGACCTTTCTGTTTCCCAGAAACAGCTATGACATAGCTAGCGATGACCCAACCAGACTCATTTTAAAAAACAGTACTTTTAGCGTGCATAGAGCCAACCTACTGTGTTTTCACATGTGAATCAGTAAAGTATGTGTTCATTTCTGCCAACACTTTAGTTGTGATGGCACAAAGTGTAGAGAAGAACAAAATCAGCTTTTCATGGTTGTATTTGGTTTCCGATCAAGATTCTCTCTGCCAATCACTACCCTGCATGTTCTTCTGGTTTCTACCAACCATAAGGCGGTCTGGATTACCATTACGTACTTTAGGTCTTTACGATTATTTTCATAGTGGATTAATCTGTTGATTAATTTCTCGATCAATGGATTAGTCTTTAAAATGTCAGACACTAGTGAAAAATGTGGATTATTGTGGATGTTCACATTAACAAGCTGACATCAGAGAAGTTATCAAAATAGTTATAGCGAATAATGCAATGTGGGTGCGATTATTTAATTCTTGACAAACATTATGTGTATAGTACTTAAAAAAATGCTTAGCCATAACATCTCTTTAATTTAACATGTTATTGACTCTAAAACTCTCCTTTAGCTTCATATAACACGCTAGATTGTCTCCTTTATTGTCACATAACACGCTAGGTTGTCTACATTAGCATCACATAACACGCTAGGTTGTCTACATTAGCATCATATAACACGCTAGGTTGTCTCCTTTAGCGTCATATAACACGCTTGGTTGTCTCCTTTAGCGTCATATAACACGCTAGGTTGTCTCCTTTAGCGTCATATAACACGCATAGTTATCTACTTTAGCATCATATAACACGCTAGGTTGTGTCCTTTAGCGTCATATAACACGCATGGTTATCTACTTTAGCATCATATAACACGCTAGGTTGTCTCCTTTAGCGTCACATAACACGCATGGTTATCTACTTTAGCATCATATAACACGCTAGGTTGTCTCCTTTAGCATCATATAACAAGCCTGGTTTTCTCCTTTAGCGCCATGTAACACACATGGTCGTCTACTTTAGCGTCATATAACACCCTAGGTTGTCTCCTTTAGCGTCATAGAACACGCTTGGTTGTCTCCTTTAGCATCATAGAACACGCTAGGTCGTCTCCTTTAGCGTCATAGAACACGCTTGGTCGTCTCCTTTAGAGTTATATAACACGCTTGAACACGGTTCAAAAACATTGGACTCCCGGGACACAAACACCCGAAAAAAAAATCTCGGGTTTTTGCCTTGACTTTTCCAGGAGTCAAACGCCGCTCCCCCGCTTGAAAGCCCTCTGTTTTAGGAGCCCCAAATCCACTGTGATAACCTTCCTACTCTTTGTGTTCTTATGCAGCAGCATTTAATTCAGTTCAATTTTATTCATGGTATCAATTCATAACAATAGTTATCTCAAGACACTTTACATAAAGATTAGGTCTAGACCACTCTATAATTTACAAGGACCTAACAGTTCTAGTAACAGTGTGACAATGTGGTCCATACTGCAAGAAATACGTGGATACATATCAATTACAACGCAGTACTTTTTTTTGAAGCAATATGAATGCACGGTCCATGTTAACATCTACCTTTGCAAACTGCGGCTGCCTGTGGTGTTGACAGTGTGGTTCAGGGTCTGGTTTTATTTCTCAGGACCCCGATCTCACAGAGCTCATGGGAAACGTATGCTGCTCCACTTTATGTATACTAATGCATTTCGCAATTATTTATTCTATTCAAATTAGATTGATAGAAATATTTCTGATTTGAGTTTTTTTTTACATTTTTATCTTCTTTGCATATAAACAGCAACTTTTGGAGCTGTATGCTTATATTTGTAGTAATGTAGGGACTATTGCATAATCCCCAACTCAGCAATAACCCTTTGGCGCAAATGCATGATGAAAAATAAGTTTTGTGCAAATATATGGCAAGGACAAAATGACGTAGGGTGTTGGGCTTTTTCATGCAAATATATTGAATGGACCGCATTGCAAAAACGTCCAAGTGCAAGCCCTTTATGCAACTCTAACATGATGCACATTAATAATGATGTAGGATGTGATTTAGGCCATTTATTCAAATGTGTTCATGCATCTTTAATCAATATTTATTGTTAAATAGAGTTTTATTGCAGTTTTGTACCAGCCATGACAATGGACAACAAATAAGTAGTTTATTTTTGGATTCTTTCAAGTACCTTTGTGGCATTACACCTTGTGATAACTATGATATATAACAGGAGGGATATTTTTGGTAATATTTTAACAAAAAGATAGAACAATATGATACTTTGGTCACACTTTATTTGTAATGTTATACTGACTCACACTAAGTTTCTTAAACAACTTTGTTTCAATGTGTGACTCCGGGTACTCTAGGAAAAAATATTAATAATGACATGATTAAAAATAAAGTTTTTTGATTAGTTGATTAAAGAATTTCCTGTTAACATTCTCTGATTGGCACTGCATCTTTTTCTAATTTAACTCACATTTAGTTTAAATAAAAGGTTTCCCTCTCTTCTCTATAGCTGACAGAATAATAACACATTTTCATGTTCATACTAATCACATATTTCACCTTGATGTTTCATGACAACAGAGTCAGCCCTAATCTATATATATACACATATAGAGAGCTATATATAATCCTTAGCACACGTCTGTTCTTAAGTGCATTTACTCACTTTTTGTCATGTTTGAAATAGATAAAGGGACAATTTGACTATTTCAACCTTATCTGGTATGGTGTAAAAATAGAAAGGAGCCTACAGTTCGTTGTAATGTTCTCTGTGTCTGCTCCACTTCCATCCTCCAGTGCTGTCCCTGGTGTCCGGACTACAAGCTCCATTAGCTTTAACGTCCCTGTTTTCTTCTCTTGTATTGCAAACTAGCTCCATTTCCACCAGAAAGAGGAAGTTAGACAAAAGATTTCAGCGTATTTCAACAGTGTTGAGACTCACTTCGCTTGGGACTTCCCCCTTTGTGGTCTCTGCTGAATCATTTTTTATCCCTGGTGGGGACAAAATCTGATCAAACTACTTCACCGATAGACCATGTATTATATACCTTCAAATAGAAGTAAAGCCCTGTGACCTAAACACGTTGGATTCAGCAGCTACAGAGCTCTGGAACGCCGGCGAGCAGCGGCAGTTGTTTAGCCGCCAACAGGTGAGTGTGAGCCGGCTGCAGGCACCACCAGATGAAGGTCCTTTCACAGGCCATGGTAGTGGAGTTAGGCCAGATGAAGGTCCTTTCACAGGCCATGGTAGTGGAGTTAGGCCAGATGATGGTCCTTTCACAGGCCATGGTAGTGGAGTTAGGCCAGATGATGGTCCTTTCACAGGCCATGGTAGTGGAGTTAGGCCAGATGACAGTCCTTTCACAGGCCACGGTAGTGGAGTTAGGCCAGATGACAGTTAAGTTTAGGCACCAAAACAACTCCTTAAGCTAGAAAAAAGATTGTGGTTAAAACAAGCTTTTCCTGAGTGAAAATACTGAACTCCGCTCCCTGGCTTGAAAGTGTTGTATTTTGTGTTGACACCACGTTGTGCTATGTCATTTTGAAGTTGTTTTCCATTGGATATTGAAGTTCATAAATACTTGATTTGACATGCCTGGAGGACATTATATCCATGGTATTTTTTTGGGCTTCATGCACCACTGAGAAACTCTCACAGGAAAGAAAAGGCTGTGTCCAGGTCTTATAATGCATCTATGTATTTTTTAGGATCCTGACGATAAACTAGAAAAGACAACTAACACCAGCAGGGGGATTTTTTTCTCATAGTATTTTGCAAATGTATTTGTCTGTATGCCTCCAAAGAAAGAGTGAACGACGCCAACAAGCATCGGTTCACCAGGCAGCTGCTCAGGACAGCAGAAAGAGCAAACTTCACAAGAAACCTGCATATTTTAACATCTTATCGGTGAATTAAGGATTTATTTTGACAGAAAACAGAGTTGCCTATTGTTGGAACAGTGGAAGCCCCGCCTATGGTTTTGGTCTGTGGGCTGAGGGGCAAACCTTCTCCACCTGACGGCAGTGTGTGTGTAACTTGTTTGGATTTTGTTGGTAGCCCCTTGTTTTGGGGACACCACATGCCGAAATGACTGGATCTCGGTAGGGGACTGGACCTAACCACAAGCCTCTCACTAACCCATTCAATGCCCAATAAATGTTGCCAGATTAACCCATAGTCTCATTCTTTTCTGTCCAATACTGACAGTTTTGAACGAACTCGGTAGTAGCTGAAAGACTACCTGATAAGATTGGTCAAGCACTAAAGGCGTGGCACAGAAACACAGATTCACTCTCAGGATTTTCTGTGACATTACAAAACACTTAAAAAATGTCTAATGTTTAAATAAAAAAAAAAGCCAAAAATACACAGGGCAACCAATAGTGCTGCAGCCCCACCTAGAGGAAAAGTCACGCCCCTCCACTGCGATGCAATCCATGGCGTATGCTCCCATTCACTGCGTGGCACTAACATGGGGATTCCTTTGTTGCACAGCATGGGTCAGTTTAATACTTTTAGGAGGTTGAATCTTGAATTGGACTCAGGTCTTAGCTGAAGCCCTTAGGATAATGCTCCACACAGTCATTTTACACACCATTTGCATATGCCAGGGGCTAGGCCCTGCAGTTAATTTAATTGAGAGCAGCCGTGTTAAAAGCATTACTATAATTGGCAGTTGTGAGCGTGTTCATATTTTAGTCAGCTCATGTCAGCCTCGCATTCAGATGTGCTCCTCTTCTAGCTGTCTGTCTCCCAGCAGTCAGTGAGAATGGAGGCTAATGTACGATCAGATGCTGCTGACCTGAACATTAAACTGTGTCCTGCATTCTCTATTAGTCTTATTAATGTTTTAATTTCACGTGTGTAACAGCGCGATATCTCTCCATTCCCTCTTCCATCCCTCCCTCCTCATTCCCTACCCTTCCTTCTTACTTCCTCCATCATTCCCTCCCTCTGTCCATCCATCTTTGCTTTGTACTAGTCTTCACATCAGGGTCTGTAATGCAGTGATATCTCTCCATTCCTTCTTCCTGCTGTTCAGGCTGTCACAGAGCACTGATGTACAGTATGCGTCATATGGTACTAAGAAGTATAAAAACTGGTGTAAAAAAAGAAATACAAGGGATACAAAGTGTATATTAAAAAGAACGTTCTGTTTAGTTTAAATATGTTGGATTTTTTTTACATGTTCCTTTGTCTGTTAATTCTATTTGTCTGGGTCAGTATTAAAGCTGCAGCTTGGGATGACTTGACATATAAATTAAACATTAAACAGAAGAATAGAGATACTGTCAGTCACACTAGGAACATATTTGGATACTTCAATGTCTTTTTTATACAAAAATGTCAGTTTATTGTAATGCAGTGGTGGAATATAACTAAGTAAATTTAATCCAGTACTGTACTTCAGTCCAAATGTTGAGGTACTTGTACTTTACTTGAGTCTTTTCTTTTCATGCCACTTACTACTTCTACTCCGCTACATTTCAGAGTGAAATAATCTACTTTAGTTACTCCACTATATTCATCTGACAGATTTGGTTACTACTTACTTTAGTCACTATTTACTTTAGTTACTAGTTACTTTCCGCATTAAGATTTCTGCAAAATAAACACAGTTTATGAAATCGGATGTTTATTATAAAGTAACCTAGCAACAATATAACGGTCCCCAGGTCCAGCTGAGATGATGAGACCATTGAACATTAAACATTTTCTATAATGGGAGGAGACTTCTTTACCTTAGATACTTTAAGTACATTTTCCTGATTATACTTACATACCTTTACTTAAGTAACATTTCCAAAGCATTGCAGTGTGCAGTATTTTTACAGTTTGGCATACTTTTACTTCTGGGGTTCTGAATACTTCTTCCACAACTGCTGGACAGTCATACTATGCCTGTAAAAACCTTTGGAAAATGTCTCTGGATGCACACATGAGAAAATAACCTTTCTGATGTCATTTTAATGTCACATGTCAGTTTTTGCTTGAGAACAAAATTGTCCAGATATGCAACAACAGCGTTACGATTGTTGCATTGGGAAGATGTGACTGTTTACCCGGCAGGGTGTAAGTGAAGCTGCATCATGTGACAGGTAGGACACAATGGTTTTTTATGGGACATGGGTTTTGGGCGTTGAAAGTCTGGATGTGGCCTCAGCTGCTTCAGTGCTGACCATTCTTGAGAGACTTCTGTATCTGATAACTCCCACGACTTTATGGAAGTGATCATGTGTTCATGTTGACTCCAAATTTCAGTTTCCAATATTTCTCCGATTATGTCCATAATAGATGATTCTGTACTTTAAATTTTACATCCAGTACCAACATTGTGTAAAATGTATTACCAGCAAAAATACAGGCAGGTAATTACATTGTCAGTTGTTTTATTTTGTTATTATATTACTCGCAGTTATTACACACTGTACATTTCTATGTAGACCAATCAGTTTAGAAAACATATACAAGAAGTTTTAATGATGATGAAGGTAAAGCACCTAAAATACATTTCTGAAAAAAGACAGGATTTCTTTTAACCCTCATGTTGTCCTCGGGTCCCGTTTTCCTGTATCAGTGTTCTTTTTAATTCCCAAAATAACATAATTGATTACACACAACGCTCTTTGGAGTGATTCTGATGGGTAATTTTGAGGGTGTCTTCAATTTTATAGCATTTGAATACAAATTGAAGTGTTTTTGAAATAGTGTTGAGTAAAAGTTGACATATTCCAGTCTGTGATTATCATCAACATCCATTCCTTTAATTTTAGTCTAGATAATTCCTAATTTCTAACTTTTCTAACTCAAACATTTGGAATAATTTCCTACAAATGAGGTTTATTGACTATAAATTCCAAAAATAACTGGAAAACTAAAGTTGATAAGTTAGTGTTACGCAGTGTTGAAAACGTCAAAAAAAGAGACAAACACTTAAAAAAGGGACAAAGATGTTTGCAAAAGTTACAAATATTGATAAAAGTCTTGACGGGAAGACAACAAAAGGGTTAAAAGTAGAAACGGCTCCATCACAGTGATAAGTGTGACATGCCTTTGGATGTAAATCATGCTAAATAATCCCAATCACCTTCTGGTTTTTACCAAATCTTAAGGTGCCAAATGCTATTATTAAACTGACTATGATTTAGGGAATTGTAGCTCAACACGCATCGCCATCATTGCTTGTAACATAAACGAACTAAGTGAGCCACTTCTTAACGTTGCCACCCGACTGTCTCCTGACTTGAGGGGAAAAACACAGCATCGCTGTCATCAGAAAGCAGATCAGTAACCCTGCAATTACGGCTGCTGTCAGAGGTCTGCTTCATCTCTGCAAATGAAGAGGAGATCCATTCACCGGCACGCGCTGATGGACAGCAGCTGAAAGAAGAGACAGCCAGCGCTTGACCCCGGCTGACAGAAACACATGTCAACACTCTGCTCTCTGTCCTCGGCTCCTCCACCTCTGTCTTCCCCCTCCCAATCCTCCAGCACTTCCTCCTCTTTGTCCTCTTCCTTCTGTCATCTCCGCTCCACCCACCTCTGCCCCTTCCAACTTTTACTCCAATTCTACCTTCCTCCACCTCCACGTCCTCCTCCTCATGTCTCAGAAGCTGAGTTTCTGTCTGACGCTGACAGCTAACAAGTAATTACAGGTAATCATACAAATGGACAGTAATTACTTCAAGGAGGGAGGGGCTGGAGTTTGTCTTTACAATATTGTGAGTTGAAGCCTAGCCCTTGACTTGCTTTTGTGAGTCCGTAACCCAGCAGCAGCGCACATATTCACACACACACACGCACACACACACACACACACACAAGAGCAATGTCTACATATCAACAAGGAGACGTCTATACTGCAGTAGGACTGTACAGGGACTAGTGCAAAGACATCATTTTTTTCATTGAAAAATGGATAAGACACGAGTATCCACACAGCACCCACACACGCATGCACACACACATGCACGCAAACACACACACACACACACACACACCCACACACAATTCAGTCATGTCTACATATCAATGAGGGGACGTCCACATGCTGCGGTGGGACTGTACAGGGACTACAGCAACACAGCCCAGTCTCATGGCAGTTGATGAAATGGTCAAATATTTAATCTATTGATTTGTGTACAGGTCACGTTTATGTCGTGATTTGTGTGTGCTGATTAAAAATTTTGAACTAATGTATTTCAACGGGAAACCTGTTCCTTTCCGTGTTATTCTCTTGCTAACCACAAGCGTCCCGTTGTAGTGGCCGGCGTGTGGCGTCTCATTTCCCCGTTGTTGCGTCCCCCAGAGCAGCCCGGTGTCATGGCGATTTGAGAAAAGGTCACATTTGAAAATCGTGACCTGTCCATGAATCAATAAATCTAAATAACATAACCATTTCACGTACTGGCGTGGACGGGGTTCAGCAAAGACTTTGTTTCTTTAAAAAAAAAAACCACAAACACACTCTTATATTCCCAGCATACAGTGGACTATCGGGTTACACCTCTTAAGTGTGGACTTCTTTTTCCGGTCTTTAAAAAATATATATACAATAGAACAAGTACTTTTAAGATCTTTTCCCAAAAAATACTGAAAGTGTGCTCCAACTGTCGAGAGGAGACGTGCTTTCTTGAGCAATGTCTGAACTGCCTGTGTCTGTTTCACCTAATAAGTGGTGATTGACTTTAAACGAAAAAATGATAATCCCCCCCCCCCCCACACATACACACACACACACACACACACACACACACACTGCTTGATTGTGTCACTCTCATGAACAGTTCTTTCACATACAGTTGTTCACTAATGGGTTGGGGAATCTTTTATTTATATATGTATATACATATATATATTTACTTTTTGTGTATTGGTTAGTACAATCCGACTATGATTACAAAGGCATTACAATATGCAGAACTGTCATCAGATAATCAAGCTTCTTATACCTTTTACATATTGGGCTGTCCAGGTTTTATGTCTAACTGTTCAAAAAATATATAGGGATATTAATATTCATCAAGGTCTATGAAATATGAGTCTACTCAAGTCAAACTTACCCAGAAAAGTAATTGGATTATTGGTGTCCCTCCTTTAAACATGTAGACAGGATCACCATTCAATCACCCAGTCAGTTACTAATATGATTTAAGTGATATTAGTGTTGCTAATACCTCCTGAGTGAAAACAGTATAACATAGGTGTGTTAAAGCCAGTCTGTGTGACTATGAATAGGAGTCACTTCAGGTCAAATTGGACCATTAATGTAAATTGGTTACCGGCGTCGTCATCTGAAGATAGTTTTGGATTTATATGCCATAATTTAGAAAATGAATGTCATTCATGGAAATAACTCATGGCAGAGAGGGCTTTAATGATTGAATCACCCACATTCAATACATTTTAATGTAATTATGGTCAGCCTGTTTTTTTCTACAGATGATGAAATACAGTCACGTTCATGTTCTACACTGAGTATGACTTTACCTGTTACAATGTACACACATACAAAGTGTAAAGATGGCAGAGAAATGTCTTTTAACAGGGAGTTATAAAAAGATCAACGGAAGTACATGCACAGGACGAAGCCTGACATCCAGTGTCCACCACCTTAAGCTCTCTGTGTGTTGCCATTCTCAACATCCCTTTGCTACTGGGAACCAACCATAAACGTTGAGCTAGCAAGCTACACGCTGAAAATGGCAACTATTGAACAAAATCTGGATTGAGTAATATGGCAGACATGATTAGTTCTTTTGTGAATGACTGTAAAGATTTACAGAGAATGTGTTTACGGCTTTTATCATCTGATTGGGATGTTTTGGCATGATTGATGGGATTGCTGTAGACAAAGCACACACAGTGATACACTCACTGGTAAAGCACAAGCATATTTAATTTAACTGCATCTGTACTGTGTTGTAGGAACAGGGGGGAAGCACTTATCCTGTATGTACTGTGTTTACATTTACAGTAAATGGTAAGGAACGAGGTGGAACGTCTAACTTAATGGAACAGCTCCAAAAGTATTTTCCTCAATGTGGAAAAACAAATGAGATGGTGAACTTCAGGAGAGCTGACAAGTTCCATCACATGCCGCTGACCATGGATGGTGCCACTGTGAAGATAGCAAACACCATAAAGTTCCCTGGGGTTCACTTAGTAGATGACATGACCACCACTATCAACACCTCAGCCATCATCAAGAAAGCACTGCAGCAGCTTCACACCCTCTGGAAACTCAAAAACGCAGGTCTGCCTACAAGGAATTATGACTGATATATTAATGTAATCTTCACACATGCCTGATGAAAGCCAGTCATCCAGTCACCAGTACCTGCTTCTGTGCAAAGAAGACTTTTGTTCAATCCTTTCACTGCACGGGACATTCATTTGTTTGTTTGCGGTACCGTCCTTCTGAAAAGCAGCTGGAACAGTGTACTGCCATCTTCATCCATTTCCTTCTTTCATGCTCTGTTCTGTCGTGGTCTTGACACTGAGCGCCATCATTCATCTTTGGAGCAGAGACATCTCCTGTCTCAGTGTGATGGGTGAATTCTCTCCTCCTCCTAATGACTATTATCTTTAATTTGCAGGGACTCAATTAACAGCTTACTGCAGGTCAGTGATTAACAATTAGCTGATAAAGACCCTGACACACTAGCAGGACCAGAGAAGGGGGCTGAGGGGCCACATCACAGAACATTTTCAAACGTATGTATTTTTTCTTCCTAAGTGCAGATGTTTACAGCGACAGAGCTCAACAACTTTGTATGTGCATGGAATATTAACAAAGAATTTCATAGATCTGATAGTGATCGTTCCCGCTGAAGGTGCAAGAATCCACTCAACATGCCTACGCATAACACAATTATAAAAAAAGGGGAATAAAACTGTGTTGTGCATGTTGTCTGCAGCAGCTAACGGCAACAGATATGCCTCTTTAGAAAATAAATAAAACGTCCGCATTAATATGTTAAGAAATGAATAGACCTATATTTTGTATATATTTGTCGCATGCTAAGTTAACACGAGGGCGGCTATTTTCATTAAACGGACTTTTCAACCTCTCTATTTTCAAAAACAACATTGGGACTACTGTCCGTGTTTATACGCCATCGATGCCGTCAAAAGCGTGCCAAACCTGTACGTGTAAAGTCAGACTAGACTTTTTAGAAAGAATAGTTTTCCCAGGCAAATTCTCCATTGGAGTGTAAACAAATGGCCCACAGGAAGGGAAATGTCCCAGTTTTTCAAAAAGAATCATGCACATGTAAACGGGGTAACAGTCAAACAGAATGTATTTATTGTACACACCGGTACAAAACAAAACAGGCACGGTCTCCAAAAAACACTGGCAGGCAGTACACAAAATGTAAATTTGATTGTGGTATCCAAAAAATGCTAAACACAGCCTCGGGTCAAAAACAGGCAGAAGATCAGAAACACTTATGAACTCATGGGGAAAAGGCTGTAGGCTTTATGACGAACTGGCAGAGAACAAAGAGCAAGGGAGTGAGTGTGTAGGCTACACCTGAGAGGGGAGGGGAGACAAGTAGACGCAGGTGCAGGACATTAGGGACTGGGAAGGCGGGAAGGCAGACAAAGACCAGTTGGAAAGTGACCTGCAACACAAAAGGTATGTATCAAAATAAAACAGCAAGTGAGCAAAGTAAGTGGATGTGAATGATAACTACACTCATTTACTGATATATACTGATATCTGAAAACATGACCTAGGATCGGGAGCTGGGTATGACAGTCATTTTTAGTGTGAGTGTTAACAGAATAGGTAACAACGCAGGGCTACCCCACAGCTAAATTCCCCATTAATGTTAGCTGCATGGATAGACGACTAATCTAATGTCACCACCTGCCGAGGTAGTCTCCCAGACAGGGCTTGGCATTAGCACCCGCTTACCCACCAAACTCATTCACTCTTTTTTAAAGACTAATACAGAAGTTCCACAGGGTTCTGTTTGTGGTCAACTTCTTTTTAGTTTACATATAACAGGTTTAAAGATGTATGCAGACAATAAAGTTACATACTGTACCTGATAAAACTACCCAATCTGTTTGCACCCGGGTGTCAGATCATTTAGAGTCCATAGCAGCATGGTTTGAACATTTTTCAATCTTTTCAACGTTTTTCATTCAATGGAAAACTGTGTTAGTTTGCTTTCTTCCATGGCTTAAATATAAAGACTTATTGGCAACATATTAAACAGGTGTCTGAGGTAAAATAACTTGCCTCATATTGGCTTCCCTCTTAAAATTAATGAATGGTAGTGGATGCGGAAACAAATCTTCTCGAGCAAAAGAAAACAATAAAAAACAGATGCAAGAACAGAAAAAAAAAAACATGGATCTCTCTACAAGAATAGTTAGAGTAAGTTCTTTGCATGTACTGTGGATATGAATAGAGTTACCAATGGAGTAGTAAAGTCTCAAATTCTACTTGAGCATTAAAACCTGAAGAAATAATCTTTTCCAACCAAAACAAAAACGTGTGGTTAATTTGCATTTAACTAAGACTCATGCGGTTAATAGCGATTAAAAATGTTGATTGAACTTGATATTGAAAATTGATTGACAGCCTTGAAATGTATGTACCTATTGTTGAGTCTGTGTTCGGTACTGTCTTCTATGTAAGTGTTAAGTTAATTGTATTAAAAAGAAAAAAGGTCTATCTAGGGATGTGCACTGAATCCAGCTGACGATGATCCTGGGGCTGTGCACTGAGGTTTTCTTGAAACATTCAACCCAACTCAGACCGACTGTTTGTATCCACTTTCCCAGACTTGGTTTTCTTCATTTCCAAACTGAAATTCAATTAATAAATTATTTTAATGAATAAAATAAAGTCGAGCAAAGGGACAGGTAATGCTTACCTGAGTTACCTGTGCATTTCTGCAAAGAATTTAAATGAAAAAAAATCCTCTTGAACATTAAATGGTGGCCTTGAACTTGATAGCATTTGGAGATTTGAAACGTGAGCACATGAGCTTCCACAGAGCACAAAAACCTTGGGCATCCTCCCCCCCTATCTGTTCTACACGCACACGCACACACACACACACACACCAACCCACACACACAGTTAATAGCTGCTAAGAAATCACATTTTGTAAATTGCATTGTGGCACTAACCTTTTCTCTAGTAATTAAATGAGTGAGAAGAGGAGGCCTGCCTTAATGAAGTCAGCAATTTACTATTACGCACACGCACATGCACACACACACACACGCACACGCACACACATACACACACATTCACACACGCAGAATCACTCTGGCTGTGGAGGATCAGCTCACGAATTGTTTTACAAACAGGATATTTTTTATTATTTTGACACTGAAATGTACATGTTGTTTTTAGTATTTTTCTTCTTCATTATTAAGCTGATGAACTATTTGCAGTGTTGATTTTCAAATCCTAAACTGTAAACTGGGCGAAACTTTAGGGATTAATAATTACATTTTATATATATTATTATATATAATTAATGGGTTTCTAATAGGCTTCCGTTCTTATCAGGAAGTCAAGCACGTTGGCATGGGGCTCCACCATGGTTTTACTCATTCATTATTCAGAAATTCCAGAGTTTCTAGGCCTAGCTGAGGATGAAGGGGGACATATTCCTGAGCAGAATGAGTTGCAGTGTGAGATCGATAAGGGGACTGATGCCGCAATGATATACCATACTGTAGTGGTGTCAATTTTCAAGTTAATCTACATTCCAGCTGTTACCTTTATTTTAGATTGAAGATGTATTTACTTGAGTAGGACAATGCACAGGAATCAACATACATGCATCAGTGGTAGCCAGATGGATGGTAAGTCCTAGTTACCTAGTATGCATGTTTTTATGGAAGGAGGAAACCTTTCCAGACCCTGGATGGTAGTCGTCCCAGACCGGGGATCAGTGTGACCGAGCATTGTTGACTTGCTTTGAGGCAGAAGTGCTAGCCCCTTACCCACTGTGCCACCGATTGTGCTATGATCATGAGTTTTGGGTGATTGAGTATGTTTGTGGTGGCTTTTGAGAAAGGATGAGGAGCTCAGCCAATGGGCATGATCTTGAAGTAGATCCGTAAGGACAGCAAAATAGTCCATATCCACAACTTTCCCCTTTGGGATTGTTCCATTGCCCCCGGAAATTCGGCCGGCTAGCCTCCTTTTCGGCCGGATGTCCGTCCCCTTCTTCTGTCTCTGTGTTGGCGTTCTAACCTCTGGTGGATTTCTGAGGACTATGGTTACCTGGTCCTCAGATCTCTGCAGGGTAAATCCAGACAGCTAGCTAGACTATCTGTCCAATCTGAGGACTATGGTTACCTGGTCCTCAGATCTCTGCAGGGTAAATCCAAAACCAAAACAAGTTCCTTCCTGAGACTATTAGCAGAGGTACCGGGGCTCCGTCCGGAGTTTAGCACTGCCCATGAGGATTGCGATTGGTTTAAAGAAATACCAATGAAGTGGAGCATAACACTAGAGAGGGAATTTTTCAGATTTTCAACTCTTCCCAGGCGGGTCATCCAACTGGAGTTTTACTGTCAGGTAAACGCCAACCTCCTGGTGCTGGAACATTCATCTGCATGTATGGCAGAACAGAACATCTGTAGACTCTCCCTGAAGTTACCAGCTAATGCTAGCAGTAGCTAGCTTGGTTAAACTTTTCAAAACAAATCTAGTAGTCTTGCAAACTGATCTGCAAGATCTCCAGTCTTTATTTATTATTGCAGTCTTCAACGGAAGAAGTGAGATGGTTGTCTTTAGATGTGAGATGGTGTCAGACTTCCATCTTGTCAAAGTCTGTTCAATGTCTTCTAATGTACGGTAGGCATAAGCACAAATTATTCATGTTTCTTTCGAACAAAGCCTAGCATTCAAACAGCTGTATAAAAAGATGGCGGCAGATTGAGACTGTGTTGGCACACACTCCAGCTCTTCCCTGACTGTGTTGTCCTGTCTTCTCTCTCTGGGTCAGTGGGCCTCCAGCTGCTCAGTCCCTCTGTTGGTGTTCTGCATGTGTTCAAGGTTTCCACGTGAGTGCATGTTTGTGTGTGTGTGTGTGTGTGTGTGTGTGTCTTTGTATTGCATTGTGGGGGAATGGATGGCATGCTTCAGTTAATGTGGAACAGCTCAGCAACTTGCCTCAGTCTGTCAGCAGTATCAGACACTCGCTTTCCTCTTATCTCATTCCGGCCTCAGCCTGGAACATTACAGAGGTAACCATCTCTAAAGTGCCTTTTTAAAGGGTATCTTTTGTTTCTTCCACCTGGACCCCATGTTCCTATGTTTTTGTGTCTGACTGCAGGAAACAACAATCTTGGACATTGGTTCAGTATATAGCGAGTAACACACACACAGCTTCTATTTACCTTCATAAAAGTGCTCTATTTGCCGCTGACAGACTCAGATTATTATTCTAAGTGTCTGACAACGTTCTGGAAAGGATTTCTAAGGAGGTCGACCTTGCTGTTATAGAGTAAGATCCTTTTGTGAAACATACAAAAACTCCCCCATGTTGTCATTGCTAAAGCCACCAAACAGTAATCTGCCATACCTCAAACACAACACTGTGAGACACTAAATCACTATTTGTCAAACGTAGATGGACCTTGCTGGTTGTATTATGGAAAAAGTTGAGCCTTCTGTGTTGGCAACCCAACTGTCAACAAAGTGGTCCCAATGCTGTTCTTTTCCATCAGACTAAGTAATGAACAAGCGCTTTGAGTTGCCTTAAATAAATCTATAAAATGGTCATTAGGCTTAAAAAAAAATCATAACTTCTATCTAAGATCTAAAATTTCAACTGTGGCTGCTACTGCAATAGTCTCGGCTCAGCTTGTCAGTGATCAGTAGGGGGGGGCGGTTGGGGACATCATGAACATAAGCTTCTCAGTCACACTTTGAACAGTCTCTAGTAGGCTTCAAAGAATTTGAATGGTGCAATCTACGCTTGCACAAATACATGTGTACACACACTTTAGACAAGTCCAATGGGCGGCTGTGTGAGCGGTTGCCTGCCAGTTGGAAGGTTGGTGGTTCAATCCCCGGCCCTGCAGTCTAACATGTCGAGGTGTTCTTGGACAAGACAGTTGCGATGCTGCACCATCTGAGTGTGAACGTGTATGATTGTTTATGCAGGTGGTACCTTGTACGGCAGGCTCGGCCACAGTGGTACTATGGTAGTATGTAAAAGTGCTTTGAGTAGTTGTTAAGACTAGAAAATCACTATATAAATACAGCACATTTACAACGTCTTGAACATGAGTAGGATTGCACATAGACAAGTCTCAGAAACTACAGTTACTGGCATTTGACCCATTTCATAGCACACATTGGACGTGTCATGTCACATGTTGAACGTGTCATACAGACAGAAGTTAAAGTCATTAAAATGTGTCAATCTTGAGAGTAAATGTGAAATAAATTGTTGCGTTTCTAAAGAAATGAGGTGGACATGCTATATAGGACAGTGACATATCCTTGTAAACCTATACTGGCAAGACAATGTGTAGGCTTACACATAAAACAATGGGTTCAGGTGTTCTGATGCAATCATACATCACATCAAATCTGTTTAGACACAGAACCGTAAATCAATTGCTTTCTTTTGGGTTTCCACAAAATAAGTATGAGTATGTTTCTGTCTATCTAGGCATTAAAAACTACAGCTTACTTTTATCTTCTTAGGCTGAGAAAGCTGCAGAGACAGCATCTAGTATTCTGTATCATCATCAGCCCGTTCATCAGTTTGCAGTTGTTTTGTTGTGATCATTCTATTTTCTGGCCAATCTTTAAGACCGGCTCTATAATAGGATGTACTTAAATTGTTGCAATTATTAAGCACGTTACATTTCATCGGACCAATCTTAACTTTCCTTTTTGCAAATTCATCACCCTCTCTTGCTCTGAAAATCAGTCTCTTTCTTAAAGACCATTTCATTAACTTTAACCATTTAGTTTGAAATTGGAAATCTAATTGGGAAATTGTTATGATATTTGGCCACATGTATGTGTGTATGTGTATGTGTCAGCATGCGTGCGTGTGTGTCCAGTGAATAAAAGAAAGCTTTTAATTGCGTTGTTCTTTGATCAAGGCATGTTTATTAGTGGGTGAAAGTCACATTAACCTTTCCATCGGCCCTGACATTTCCTCTTCTCCTAAATGGAGAATTAAAGACCATTGGAAAGTCATTAGTGAAATTTACTGCTTCTGTTGGCTGGTCAGCCATTAGAGAGGCGTTAGGACCATAGAACACTGTTCACAATCTCCTGCCAAGTCACTTTTCATTGTTTAAAGGAGAATTGTGTGTAGACGAAAGGCTTTTACTTCCTGAAGAACACTTATTTCTGTCAGGTTGAAAGCTAACAGTTTGATTTGGCAACATCAACTAATAATTCCATGAGAGAATTCTATCCTGTGCCAGGCTACTGATGTAAATCAGTTTCAAAGGCATTTGAAATGGAAAAAAACACTGAATTTCTAGCACTGAATAGTGATGCATTGAAATGACAGTATGTACCCGAATGTGTTGCCTCTGAATTTTACTCTTCATATTTTCAACATCTAAATTCAGAATCAAAAATTCAATGTAATTTTTTTTTCAAAATTCTCAAATTCAACAGGCCAAATTCAGCTGCAAAATGTACTGTTAAAATTCATTGTTAACATCCGGGAACCCAAGGAAATGCAATCAGTTCTAGAGTCTAGATTGGGAGTTGGCCGTATTAGCTACTGCCGACAATTGGAAACGTTTTATAACGTGTTGGTCTGCTATTTCATCACTGAATTCATTTTTGAGACTTTTTTTCTGCAAGAATCAACTGTGTAGAGTTTGTATATGAATGGTTTTATGAAACAACTGCGCATTTGCCCCAATGTTGTTGGACTTGAGAAATTCCAGCAAGGTGGAATTCGCCGGCCGGCCAGTGACGCTCACAGGATGTCGCAGTGTTTTTGATGGTTGCAATGGCGCTGCGCCCAAGGTGGAAAGCTGATTTTCCATCCTTGGTCATCCAGTACAGATTCAGCGGCGGGTAAAGACGGACCTATTGCACTACACAGAAAATCAAAAAAGCAAGCTTTCACTTCAGTTACCAGGTAATAGGACCCTCTAGCTTGATTGGCAGAACACTTAACAAGACGTTTTTTGATAACCAAAATGTGCCAGTCCACTTGGTAATGAAAACACACAGTGAGAGGGTCAAAGTTCAAGATGACAGTTCAGGTCTATGTTATTGTACACAGTGCCATGGTTAGCATTGGCTACGCAAAGATTTGGAAATGCATTTATTATATCTCGATTATACTACTGTAACTCTTTAAATGCTGGACTGGATCAGTCATCCCTTCATGGGTTACAGTTAGTCCAGAACGCAGCAACTCAGTTTTCAACCAGGACTAAATAACCCCAGTTTTAACCTCGCTCCACTGGCTTCCTGTCTCTTTCAGGATTGATTTTAAAGTTTGATTGTTTGATTTTAAGATTCTAAATGTGTGGACTTCTTATGTATCGGAGCTTTTACATGTCCACACACCTGTTAGGGCACTGAGGTCTTCCAAACAGATGCTCCTCCATGTTCCCAGATCCAGGTTAAAACATAAAGGTAGCCGAGCCTTTTCAGTGGCTGCTCCAAACTCTGACATACTGTAGTTTACCTATTCATATCTCATATTCTACCTTTGGTTATTTTGTGTAGTGTATTGTGTGTGTGTTATATCCTAACTTTATTTTTATTTTTTGCTTGTTAAGCTCTTTGGTCAACTATGAATGGTTTTAAAAGTGCTATATAAATAAATTGAATTGGACCTACAATAACATGTAGAGTGGCCTAAAGCCTTCACACAAACCTTCTTATGGTGCATATAATTCTTAGCTTTAAATAGAAAATTGTTGCACAAAATGTGGCACAGTAAATCCTTAAGCTCAACTATCTGTGGATGCCTACATTATGGCTACTTTAGCTGTAGGCTATCATCAAGGTATTATACGTAAGAAAAATAAACGTATAATATGTTGGATTAATGTTACAGTAATGTATACTTTCAGACATATTTTAATTTATTCTTTTAAACCATCAAACAATAATTTGGCGGCTCCCCTGCAGCAACTCTCGGGACCCGCTGGGGACCCGAATCCCCTGTTAAAGATCTCTGATACATGGCCCCGAAGTGAAGCTGAGATGTGATGAGTCCCTTGGCTGCTAACGGATATTTGGTGACATCTGGTGGTGTTGGAGAGACTTGCAGCCTGGTTTTATGCCTGATTTAACGCAGGCTTCTTGCGACCGCAACTTCACAGTAAAAACACCTCTGTCCTTTTAAAGATCATGTTGTCTCATCACTCAGAGGACAATAATGTGTCCTTTGTGTGGCAGAAGGGCAGAAAGGCCAGACTTCTCAATCTCATGCGTGCCCCTGTAAACCTTTGACGTCATTTACTTCACTTTATCTAAAGCCTCCTTCAAAAACACATTAGCTATCAGAAAGACAGTACAATCAGTGGTCACTTTATTAGGTAAACCTGCTCGTTAAAGGGTCTTTTTTTCCCAACCTGGACCCTATTTTCCTACGTAAGTGACTGATGGGAACAAGAATCTTTGAAAGTGGTCCAGTAATAAGTGTGAATGCTGTAACCGGCAGGCGCAGACTGGGCTGCAATGGAACCCAATGTACATGGTCAATTTGGTCCACAAAAAGCTGTTTTTACCACTGACTAACTCGGATAATTATCCTAAGTGTCTACACCTTTTTAAGACCTCTCTGTTTAACCAGAAACAGACCTGAAGTTGCAGGCACTAAACTCACCAGAGTCCATTTAAAAAAGCAATACTTTTGTTAACAAACGCAGCTTAAAGCCAACTATGACGTCTGAAAACACAAACCCAGGCAGATTCACGTGTTACTGCTTGCACCAACACATGCGACAGCAAACTGAAACGCCTTCCACACACGCTGCAACTGTATGGTTTCTCTCCTGTGTGAACTCTGATGTGTCTCTTCAACGTCCCCTTCTCACTGAACCGTTTCCCACAGAACGAGCAGGTACACGGTTTCTCCCCTGTGTGACTTCTCAAGTGTATAACCATGGTCTTCTTCTGACTGAAGCTTTTGGTGCACATGGAGCAGCTGAAGGGTTTCTCCCCGATGTGACTTTGCATGTGAGTCTTCAGATTGACCTTAGCGCTGAAGCCTTTGCTACAGACTGAGCAGGTGAAAGGCTTTTCCCCTGTATGGCTTTGCATATGGGCGTACAGATTCCCTTTGCAGCCAAATCTTTTGCCACAAACTGTGCAACTAAATGGTCTCCCGTGGGCGTGGGACTGATCCTGATTCACCGTGCTCTCTATTTTCAGGGTGTCTGTACTGAACCTGACTCTTGTTCTTTTGTCTCCTTCCAGTCATCATTACTGTTCTCAGTCTCAGACTGAAAGCAGTATAAAGATTCTGTTTCTGTTTCCATCTGTTGAGCGGAGCCGCTCTCCTCGCCTTGTCTCGGATGAAGCTTTGAGGACTGAGCTTTCTCTTCCTCGTCTTCACTCTTCACAGAGACAGCAGTGAATGAGGACTTATTAATATTGTCTTCCTGCAGTCCTTCCTGACTGCTGCAGAGTTCCTCTTGTTACTCTTTAATGTGTCTGGGCTCTGGCTCCTCCCGGTCCAAACTGGGCCTCCACTCCTGCTGCTCTTCTTTTCTGAAAATAAGTTTCCGGATATCTGGAGGTTAAAAGTAATTAAATGAATTTTAAAGGGAGGGGGGTTGGAAACTAGCAACAGCTATAAATGTTGTGATGCTTTACATTACAGGTGTGTACATATTCTTGTATTATGGGTTTCTACTACATGTTTACTAGGGCAGTATATATATATATATGTATATATGTATGGCACTATAGCGGCAAAAGTATATTTGTGACATCACAACCGTACAGAAGTCCCCACGGCTTGTTTAAAGGCACAGTTTCTAAATACGGGTCACTTTTACTCATGAAATGCTAACCAGCAACAAACAATTAGCCTAATTTAGTGTAAACGCAATTGCCTAACTTTGTCATATGACTTATGAAATTGACTTACTTAAACAAATAACTGTTTTAGCTTTACCAGGGTCCAAATGGTCCCGGTTTTACACATTAATCTAACATCAGAAGTCAGTACAAGTTTGCATGGTAAGTCCTTCTCTTCCATTTAATTAATTTACTGTATTTGAAAGTATTGCTATATGCCTTTATTGTGAAGGTCTAACTTCCGCCCTGGCAGGAAGCTAACAGCCTTTTTGCTAACAGACACTCAGTTAGCCATATCAGAGCCGTGTAAAGCAATTTAAACTGTTAACCTGTCACTTTCCCGACAACAGTGACTAATATATAATATAATACAATAACGTAACAACTTTTCACTAACCTGCTTTGTTTGTGGGGGTGTCAGGAATGACAACATGCTCCAGCAGCTCGCGCTGGCGGTAAATCTCTTCTTCGTAGTTTGATATGGTTGTTTCCAGCAGCCCGAAGATGTCTTCCACAGCCGCAGTCAGTCGCTCGTTCATAAAAGCTCTCAGCGTTTGAGTCGTAGCCATTTTGACACGGACAACCGGGCAGTGAGCGGCAAATGGCGGTGTTGTGTGGCCGTGTCTTCCTCCTCTGTCTGCCGCCACTCCGCTCCGCTCCTGCCGCTGGGTGAACGGCGTGGAGCCCCTCCGTCCCTCCCAGAACACACACACACACACTCTCTCTCTCTCTCTCTCTCTCTCTCTCTCTCTCTCTCTCTCTCTCTCTCTCTCTCTCTGATTATATAAATATATACTTGGTAGTCTCCTAACAAATACTTTAATGATATTTACACAATAATCATCAGTAATGTGGAAATAATGTCTGAGTGAGGTACATAATAACAGCTAGAAAGACTGTTACCTTTACGGTACTTTCCTGTTATCCGGACCCCCCCCCCCCCCCC
>NC_048414.1:28565327-28566336 GCF_013103735.1 Etheostoma cragini
GGGGGGGGGGGGGGGGGGGTAAAATTGAATTTAACAGGAAAGCACCCAATTTACTTTACTATAACACAGCATGTAAGAGCAGGAAAAGACAACACATGTCATATTAAGATATAAAGCTATCCAAAATTTAAGATAATATCTTGTCTCCTATATCAATGTTGATATAATATCCATATATGGCCCAGTCTTACGTAGACGCAATATTTTTCTCCTCATGTTCCAGGAGGCTAGAAAAACTGTAGGTTCAGTTTACAATACTTTAACTTAATCTAATTTGTTTTTAAGTATTTTAGTATTTAAAGAACCTACTACTACAAGTAGTAATAATAATAATAATAATAAAAGTAATAATTTCTTTCCATCTGTGTGCATTCATGTCCCTAATGCGTGTCCCTAACTTGGCTTCTTCCTCTGAGTCCTTGTGCTTTATGCCTTGCAGATTTCCTTGGATTGTGGTCGCACCTGGATCGTGGCTGCAGCTGCTGCTCTGGTCCAGCTCAACGCCCTGCACTGCTGCTATTATTTTCTATTATTTCAAATATAATTTTTTGGGGCCTTTTTTGCCTTTAATGGATAGAACAGTTGAAGACAAAGGAGGAGCTGGGATTACATGCAGCAAAGGGCCTCGGGTCAGAATCGAACCAGGACTGGGCCGTGTGTGTGTGTGTGTGTGTGTGTGTGCCCAACACAACTACAACTGAGGTCTTTGCCTGTTATTAGGAAGTTTTTCCTTGACAGTGGCACTCCAACTGATTAGTCTTGTGGGGTACTGTCGGGTCTTTGTCAACTATAGAGCGTGGTCTAGACCTACTCTTACTGTAGAGTGTCTTGAGATAACTTAAGTTATAAGTTGACACTATAAATGAAATAAAACTGAATTAAACATCCAGATCTCAGAGATTGAAAATATTGTAATATAGTTAGAATGATCCTTTAAAGTTCTGCAGTACCCGTGAGACAGCAGAAGGCGGCAGCACGGCGTCCCAGTCAGATTGAGACACCCCCCCCC
>NC_048414.1:28566346-28572313 GCF_013103735.1 Etheostoma cragini
CCCCACCATTACATCTGTCTGCAGCTGCTTCACTGCAGCTCCGACTCCAAATAGAAAGCTGCCGTGCTGCCGTTGGGTTCCTCCCCAGGTACACGATGCACCTTCTGGTTCTGGTTCTCATGTCGGCCGGGGGCACTGAAGTCGGGGGGGTGGGCGGCGGCTGTCCAGCCCTGTGCAGGTGTGAAAGCGGCGGGACGCTGCAGAGAGTGGACTGCGTGGGTGTCGGGCTGACATCAGTTCCCTCCAACCTGAGCAGCTCCACCTCCTCTCTGTGAGTACAAGTCTCTGTTCTTAAATAGTTTTTTGTTTTTTATCTGGTTTTAATATATTTTAGTCTATGTTTTCTTTCTGGTATTCTTTTGAAGTATAGCAAGTAAATGATGTGAATCGGTATGCTCACTCATAATCAATGATCAATGTTCAACATTTAACCCTCTGAGGACCCAGCGGCAAGTCCAAGTGATCTTTGGCAACTCTTGTATTGAAAAAGCAATATTACGAAATTTCATTTTAGACATTTATTTTCTATTTTGTTCATATTTTACGCTACTTTTGTGACCCTACGACTTTTTTTAAATTCATTCAAAGCACCAAAACAAGAGAGTTGAGACATTTTAAAAAGCAAAATCTCATGTTTTCAGCTTAAGGGAACAAAACCATCTCTTCAAGCCCAAATGTTCTGGAACACATGTGGGCCTCAGTGGACAGTAAGCTCACCTTGTTCTCAACATTTTGAGATGAAACACATGGGGATCAGATTTAATACAAATACCTTTTAAAAGATGAATTTATGAAGATGTGTAAAAATGCCCCTCAGACCTCAGAGGGTTAATCAAGTCAATGTCTTGTCGATTTCTCCATCACATTCAAGAAATATCGCTGTTACTTGTTGGTTTTGAATATCTTACATTAATCTTGTTTTTAGAAATTTCTTTATCTTAATTAACTCACAATTTCATTGCGTGGGTCTCAGCACAATGACAAGAAAGGATTCTTTAGAGATTTGAAACAAAAGTTAAATGTAAATACAAGAATATATGTATCACCAGCATTTGAACAAAGACAGGATGTTCATTTAAAGTTGATATTTACAGCCAACTACCAAAAACATATTGACTTAATAATTCATCGTGACACACAATTATTTTAAAATGAAATATTTATTTATTGAAGATGTTGTAAACCTCAGCAATGTTAACTATAGTATGATATATGATATGACAAATAGTTACAAAGCCGCCAGTTGATTTGAAACGTGTCAACACAATAAAATCCATTCGGGATGAATCGAGTTTATTACCCTGAACTCAAAGTATTCTTTTGTATTGTATTATCATAATTAAAAACAAGACCAACCTTGAATATTTTATTTAGTTACAAAAAATAAAATGATGAAAATACTGAAAAGAAGAATGAATAAATATGAACTAAAGAGATAACGAAGAAAACAGAGGCCGTAATCATGTTGGTAACATTTTGAGAAACTGTTATTTTCTCTACATAAAGTCATAATAAGCATCTTTTTAGCAATTATTAATTTTCAGTTTCTTATTCTGAAAATACGAGAATATATATATTCAAGAATATATATATATACATATATATATATATATATATATATATATATATATATATATGTTATGACGTTGAAGGTTTGTAAAATATAACACGCTGTATGAGACAATAAAACTGTAAGAAGTGATAAAATCATATATATATATATATAGTTATGTGTGTGTGTGTATATACAGTTTATATATACTTTATATCAATATTTTCTATAAAATCAATGAGATTTTTCATTGAAAATGTTTCTTTATGAAATCCAATTAAAGAAAAACAATTCATAAGAAATGCTGATCAAAACTCATTTGTTAAAAGAATAATATTCCAATTTAATTTGCAGTTCTCTGTTTGAACAAAGACAGTAATAATAAACTGCACATTTATTTGTTGATTATGATGAACAGATGATAAATGCACTGTAGTTTTTTTTTCCATTCAGTAATTAATTTAATCCATGATAATAAAGTATTTATCTAGCCTACAAAAAACTGTACATATTTTCTTCTTAATGGAATCTGATCTTGAAAAATAACAACTGCGTCACTTTAATTCAGAAAAAGTCGATTGTGCTTTTCCTTCCTCTGATTTCTTTCTTTCTTTCTTTCTATCTGTGTTTTCTCTCATTCATTCTCTCCTTCCTTCCTTTTCTTTGGTTTTAGTTTCCCAGTGGGAGGGTGTGAGCGTACGGGGTAATTTATGTGTATTATGTGTACAGGTTGTAATTTTGCTGTAATGTTTTTTTATTGGGAGATGTCTCATTAAAGAACATCCAAAACAATATAAAAAAGTCAAGTCTTTCTCCCTTTCTTTCTTTCTTTCTTTCTTTCTTTCCTGTAAATTAAATGAATGAATTAAAATATATACACCAGTGTAAAGCGGGACAAGCATTTTGCCGGGTGGGTCTGACGGATTTAAAAGTGATTGATGGGAGTGAAAAGACAAACATCTGGACAGATGTGTTGTTTGTTTCAGAGATTTGAGTATGAACGAGCTGTCGGAGCTTTCTGCCCACGTCTTCGGGAGCCTCCACCTCCTGCTTGAGCTGTGAGTAACACTGGACCGATGTCAAAGAGTCTTGTTCCCATGCGTCACTAAGACACAGAAACATAGGAGCATAGGGTGCACGTTGAGAAAAATGGGAGTTACACCCTTTTAGAAGACCCATAGATAGGGTCCCTATCTAACAGATGTGTGATGGAGCAAAGAAGGCTACGTGTGTGTGTGTGTTTGTGTGTGTGTGTGTGTGGGTGTGTGTGTCCGTGTTTGTGTGTGTGCGTGTGTGTGTGTGTGTGTGTGTGTGCATGTGTTTATTAACCTGTATTAATTGTGTTTCCTGCAGACGGCTGGCAGGAAACAGTTTGACGAAGATCTCCAAAGATGTTTTCAGAGGACTCTTCAGTCTAAAGCTGCTGTATGCACACACACCCACACACACACACACACACACATACACACACACACACAAAAGTCATTATTTTAAATGTGTTTTCGCTGGCTGTTCGTCCTTATTTTTTTATTGCCATTATCTTGAGATAACTATATCCAATGATGTGGTTTGACAGCACTCTGATACTCTGATAAACTTTATAAAAATAAGAAAAAGAGCCCTTTTGTTTTCTCCTCTTAATGAGTTAATTATCTCATTATCTCGAGATAACGAAATAATTAACCCGTTATCAAGAGATGAGAAAACATTGTGTCCTCTAAATATATTTATCAGAGATCAAAAGTTGAAACAGTCCAGATGGAGCTGACGCTGATGACTTGGTAGGATGCACAGGATGTTTTTCAAAATAAAGTGTTAACAAAGTCCATACATGGATAAACATGAACGTTACCTGAATTATATTCACAAGAAGTATAAAAAATGTTAACTCCCCCATATAGTGGTAGTGTCTTTCATCTTTGATTTTTTTTTTTTTTTGTTGGGGTTGCTGAAAAAAAAAAAATCTGATGTTTAAACCACCTACAAAATTGGGCAATTTTTATTGTTTTAATTTAAAGGTTTTCCAAAGTAAACGTCAATCTGGGCTGTCTGAATGCATTTTACAGAAATGGATCTGGCTGCACTTTAGTTTTAGGGTGGACTGATTTGACCGCAGAGATGCAAGTTGGGTGGTTTGACGGCATGGCACTCTGATCAACTTCATAAAAATAAGAGAAAAATATCTTTTTGTTTTCCTCTTAATGAGTTAATTATCTCGAGATAATGGCAATAAAAAAAAGATAACTTTAAACACTGCCGTACCCTGGCTGACCTAAAAAAACTAGATTGTTTTCTTCAAGCTGGGTGTGTTTGTGTGTAAGTGAGTGATGGGAACACCAATCTTTGACGCAGACCGGGCCGCAATGGAACCCTAAACTAAAAGGGCTGTTTTTGCCGCTGAAAGGCTTGGATTATTATTTTAAGTGTCTGACAACATTATGGAAAGGATCTGTTCAGTTTAACCAGAAACCGCTCTGAGGTCGCTAGCTCTAAATCCACCAGACTCCATTTAAAATAACAAATGTTGTGTTTATTTCCAATGTGAGAAGCAGAAAACAGAATAAATTGGTATGAAAAGTAATAATTCTATCAAGTATTTGGTTCTAATACCAGGAGGGTCTCATTTAAACACCAAATGTTGTGTCTCCATTAAACAACTTCTCACAATCTCACACAGTCTAGTTTTGATGAAAGAACAAGACACGTTTCAGGATGTAATAAAACCAAACGGGAGAAGCAGAAAACAGAAAAATGTTGTACATAAAGTAAACAACAATTTCTTATAGACAAATGTATTTTTATTGTCTAATCGGAATTGCATGACATCATGATATAATAATGGATTATAATACTGGATATAATTTGATTGTTACTTACTATTTATCAGCATTTGATTATTGATTATAGAACTAACTTGTCCTCTCCAGATTTAATCAACACTAAACTGGTTTAATTAGTCAGTGAGGGCTTTACAGGAAACACCCTGAAACAAGTTTAAAATAATGTATTAACAAGGTAATGTAATGTTATAATGTATTTATATTGATTATATTGATAGTTGTGTTTGTGTGTGTTGTCACACAGAAGTCTGCAGAACAATCATCTGAAGAAGGTTCCGTCTGAAGCTTTACAGAACCTCAAGAACCTGCGTTCTCTGTGAGTGACTCCCCATGATTATCTAATTATCAAATTATCAAGAGACTGGCCGTACACATTCATAGTGATGATCATAAACTAAACATGAGACACCCCCCCGATGTTCACACAAAACCTATGCCTTGTAGGGGTGGGGGTGTGTGTGTGTGTGTGTGCCTGTGTGTGTGTGTGTGTCAGACACAGACACATATTGGGCAAGTGAAAAGATCATCTTGTAACAAGTTAACAAGTTGAGTTTCCAGGTGGACTATATACTATTGACTATATACTATATATATGTGTGAGATTGTGTGTATGTGAGATTGTGTGTGTGTGTGTGTGTGTGTGTGTGTGTGTGTGTGTGTGTGTGTGTGTGTGTGTGTGTGTGTGTGGATGAGAATCTGATATCCTTCCAGACATTTTTAACTAATCGACATTTAACACCTCTGTGTTGTTCAGAAGGGCCAACCTCACAAACACACACACACACAACCCCCCCCCACACACACACACACACACACACGCACAGGTGGTGGTGGGTGTGGGCCACGAGCCAGCTGCCTGTCTGTGGTTGTGCCAGGAGGCTTTGTCAGACTGTCAACACCAGAAATTACTACCATGCAGTGGAAGAATGCGTAGACCTCCCTGGTCGCCGGAGACCTCGGTCTCACTGACGTCTGAGTTAAGATGAGCAACAGCAGCCTCGCAACAACCTGGTCACTGTTTAAGGATTTGTGTTCAAAAGGTCAAGACATGTAAGGAAAATACTGTGACAGTTTTGTATAAAGTACTTGAAGCAATACTTGAGTAAAAATACAAGAAAATGACTTTGGTAGACGTTAAAGTCTCCTTTTAGAGTATTACTTGAGAAGAAGTCTTACCTTATCTGATGTTTGCTGTACTAAAATATCAAAAGTAATTTTCTGATATTAAATGTATTTATCATTAGAAGTTTTTTTTATATAAAAGCATGAGATAGAGGGTTAGCACACCTTCTTAAACATCAAATTCTAAGTCTGACAACAAAAACAGAATCAGAACTTTCATTTTTTCTTGTCAAACTTACAATAAGATTTCTCATAAAAATGGGTAACGAATACATTGAGGGGAAATGTAGTGCAGTAAAACTAAAAGTTTTCAGAAATATAAATTAAGTGTATATATATAAGTGTAATAAGTTTAATTCTACTAAGTACAATAACAAAGTATTTGTACTTTGTGACACAGTCCACAGGGTGATATACCATGACATTTATTTCTATAGCACGCCAAGGAAAGGC
>NC_048414.1:28572388-28582729 GCF_013103735.1 Etheostoma cragini
GTCGGAATCAAACCTGGGGTGGTAAGGACCGAGCCTTTGTTCATGGGGTGCACGCTCTACCAGGTGAGCTGCCCGGGCGCCCCAAACCAAAGCAGTTCATTTATAGTGTATAGCACAATTACAAACACAACGGCAATGCAAAGTGGGCTGCAACTAACGATTAGTTTATTAATGGATTTATCTGTTGAATATTTTTCGGATGAATTGGATAAATAAAAGCATTAATTTCCAACCCTTTATTCACTTTCACAGTGCAATAAAGACACACACACACACACACACACACACAGCCACAATCACTTGAAGCTTGTTCATAAAATTATTGACATAATTGTAGTAAATGCATGTTAAGTTTATTTATACACCACATTTAAACACAGTTTAAGATGACTAAGTACTATAAAATAACTTTTAAATGAAATTAAAAAGAACGAAACACACATATGTATTTGTCAACAATAACTGATATGCGACAAAGCACAGGATATACACATGACAACAGATTGAAATGAATGGGCCAAAAAAAGCGAGTGAATAAAAAACGTGTCCCTTTTGCACATCTTGCAGTAAACACACTTTTTCCATGTTGTTTGTGTGTGAAATGCTCCCACCGCTCTATAATTTACAGATAGAGCAGGTCTAGACCTCTCTATAATTTACAGATAGAGCAGGTCTAGACCACTCTATAATTTACAGATAGAGCAGGTCTAGACCTCTCTATAATTTACAGATAGAGCAGGTCTAGACCACTCTATAATTTACAGATAGAGCAGATCTAGACCACTCTATAATTTACAAATAGAGCAGGTCTAGACCGCTCTATAATTTACAGATAGAGCAGGTCTGGACCGCTCTATAATTTACAGATAGAGCAGGTCTAGACCGCTCTATAATTTACAGATAGAGCAGGTCTGGACCGCTCTATAATTTACAGATAGAGCAGGTCTGGACCGCTCTATAATTTACAGATAGAGCAGGTCTGGACCGCTCTATAATTTACAGATAGAGCAGGTCTGGACCGCTCTATAATTTACAGATAGAGCAGGTCTAGCCTGTCCCAAATCAGCTTAGCGCTCCAGATGGATCGCAATATCAATTGGCGCAATAAACACATCGTGAAAGAAACTGAGTGTTTGTGTTGGTTGAAAGAAGATACCAGCAGAAATCTGTTCTTCAGAATGTAACTTTCTCTCTTTTTTTGGTGGAAGCTTTTGACATAGAAAAATTAAAACAAAGATCAGAACTATGGAGGTGAATGCATTCTTCCTTCTGTATCTGTACAGCCCCATCCAAACTCCTTCTGTGGTGTCCACGTGTATCACAGTATCATCCATCGTCCTCAATAGCAGCAGAATTCTCAGTAGAAATGAATCAAATCGGATATATGGGCCATACTTATTATCTGCGTGCACACCGTGTCTTCATTCAAACAGAAGTTTCATGTTACAGCAGAAAGGATCACATTACGTATAAAACATGACACAACACAACAAATGTTCAGGTTAAAACATGAAAAGTTTTGCTTAATAACAGGATCCTTTATTGTTATTACGTGAAACTTTTCATGTTGCAAGGCAATAAGTAGTACATTGTAATATAACTTTCTTTTGTTATAACTTGATTAGTTTACGTGTTGTCATAACGTGAAAAACATCTTTTTATTACCAAAAATAATAATACATAATAATGTGATTCTGATATGTTCTGCATGTCAGCAATATGCTTCCGTAAAATTCAAATTAAAGTAGAAGACAACATATTAAGTAGTAGCAATTTTACATTTTATTGATATTTCCACTTTTAAATGGTCTGTCTCCTGATGTCTTGTCCAGACGCCTGGACGCTAACTTGCTGTCCCATCTGCCGGCCGCCTCCTTCAAAGGCCTGCGGTCCCTCCTCCACCTGCGGCTGGATGACAACGTCCTGACGGAGGTCCCCGTTCTGGCTCTCAGGGACCTGCCGGCGCTGCAGGCTCTGACTCTCGCCCTCAACGACATCCGCCACGTCCCCGACGGAGCGTTCAGCTCCCTGGGACAGCTGCTGCTGCTGTGAGTCAACGCTGATAATTATAATAATATATTAGCATTTGTTAACTCTCTTCTATTATTCTCACTTTATTGCGAAGTGGCTCATTCTCACCTGCTCGGCCATCATATGTGTTTATTATCTGTCCTCCTGTCGCCTAGGAAGTTGTTGTCCTCCTGCGTCAAAATTGAAAAATTGTATTCAAAGTTTTGATCGATTGACTGATTAATTCATTGATTTATTGATTGAGCACTTTATTCATCTCTGTCAAAATTTTAGGTTTTCCGCATCAATTTTCAAATGAATAACAAAAAATATAAAGGGAAATGAGAAATAAGGGCACTCTAAAGTTAAAATAGACAGAATAGAATATAGAAATGTCACCACACTCTGACTGGTTTCACCTAAACTGGATTTTAAGACTTAATATAATATGTCATAAGTCTTTCTCTAACATAATTTGAGTGTCCTCATATGTTCTCTAAAGATTTCTGCACATTGTTGTTGTCAATTTACTGAATGTTAATTAAACAAGTGTTAATAACTTTTTTTATTATTATTATTTTTATAATTGAAGGACATTCTTCAGAAAAAACAGCAAATGTTTGTTAAAATCCACTTTATTTTTACTCTAACAACTTGAACATTTATTATTTATTTTCATTTCATATTAGAATGAACACATACAATCATAAACGTTTAGTAACTCAAATCTTTTACAGACTGAATCTTTGAAGTGCATCCAATAATGTTTGACAAAACTCTTTTTATACTATTTTAATAACATATATAACCTTAGACTTTGGTAAACTCATTTAGAGCACCGAAACATTCACGTAAACACATTTCATTTTTTCATGAAATGAAGCAGCATTTCAAGAACTTGACACCAAATATCTGAGCTTTTCTCCAAAACATCACATTAATTCCCATTTAATTCATATTCATTCAAACGGCTGTGTTGACGCTGTAAACAACATGAGGATTTAGGGTGAAGGGTAGTTTCATGTTGTTAATCCTTTAATTGAGCCACCAGTGCAGTTCAAACGGCCTCGCCATGTGTGGTCACAGCATCTACTGCACACGCTCAGCCCAAAAACTAGAAAAGAAACGATGGCATCTGTCAAACTCGAGGCCTGGGGGCCAATTCCGGCCCCTTGCAAACTTTGATCTGGCCTGCATATCAACTGACGTTCACAATAATAAGTTGTGCTCCAAACCAAAAAAGATGGGAAAGTGTTTTTCAAACTGCAGTGGTATGACACTGAAAGGAGAAATTGCTGACTTTGATACTCGGAGATTCCCACAGAACCAGAGAGTTTGCATATTCAGGCTGTGAAACAGGTGTCTGGAGCCTACTTTTAAAGACTGTAATCATGGGCGACCTCTAGCTCCCCCGTTAAGAGCCTGCGCCCCATGTAGGCTGAGTCCTCTGCAGCGGTCTGTGTTTTAGTCCGACCTGCGGCCCTTTGCTGCGTGTCCTCCCAGTGTTGCTTCTAAGTTGGTTTTGGAGTGGCGGCCCCCCACAGGATCAGAAACAGGGCTGTGCAAAAGGCCGCCTATCAGGGGTGATTGTGAGAGCATGTAGAAGAAAAGCACGGACACCACGAGCAGACACTTAGCAGAAAAGGAAGAGAAAGAAAAAAGAGACAGCTGCTGTTCGGAGGACAGTTGATTATGTCTTTATTGTATGAGTGTTTAGTTCCTGCAAATTTAAATTAAGTTAACTGGGGATTTAGTTGTTTGTATTCTTCATCTGCTAGCTAAATTTTACTTGGCTGTATATTCAATATAAAAGCAATTGTTGAACGCCCTTGCGGAGGGGGAAGGGCACTAATGAATGAAGCGGCATCGATCACCTTGACAGAGGTTTGGTTTCCCTCGTTCAGCCAGAAGCAAAGGAGCCTCACGCATGAGAGATGCAACGTCTTCGGAGTCCCTTTAACTAAGGCCAGTTGCCCTTGATTTGAATCCTTCCCTGGGAACTCTGGTACTCAGTGAGGAGGTTCACTGTGGCGTCTTTGCAGCATGAATGCATCTGGCTGGCACTCATCCAGACTGGTCTATTACAACGTAGAGCTGTATGAGATAGATCTGCCTGCGGTTTCTTTGTTTCCGAGCAGACGTACACATTAAGGCACTACTGTGTCTATAGACACACATACACACACAAACACACACATCAAAGACTCTGAGGTCACTATAAAAGTCCTCCAAATCTTCATCAAAAGTTCTATATATGTCGAACAAAACAACAGTCTGACAGAGATTACCTAAGCGACTTTAGAAGTTCAATATGAAATATAGCAGAGTTGTATTTGGAGTTTACTAATACTGAATTTCAAACTTTTTTCTTATTCATTTTTCCTAAATCTTATTGAGGGGCTTTAATCTGACTGACTAGCCACTACCCTGGAATGACTCTTTTAATAATTAGAAAAGTTATTTAAACATCTATGTCAATGACGCACCAGCAATAATTGATAATACAGCACAATGCTGTCTCCTAACAATTACATTCTCATAAATAATTACATACATTCATACATTCTCTTAAACGTTTTAAACAGAAGTACTTGGTTGGGGTCGTGGTAGCGTAGTATCAGTATGGGGCGAGTGTGTGAGGATTGCACTGATTCAATAGCACGTAACTTAGCCCAGAAATAAATCTAGCTTAAAGTAGTTAATGTTTGTTTTTTCCAGTATGACTGACTGTTAAACTAGATAATAAAATAAAGTTCAATGTTTAACTTAAATGATAGTCCGTAGTTTAATGTTGCCTCCATGTGGAAATCCAAGTAAGGACAACAAGACTCTCGGCACATCCACATGATACAAGCCTTCTGTGAGTGATGATTGTTACTGATTGATGGTTTTCACACTGATGCTTGGATCTTCCGTGTTGATGTCTTTTGTGCGTCTGCAGAGATCTGAGCTTCAACAGGATCAGCAGTTTCCCTGCAGCCATCCGACACCTGAACAACCTGAGAGACCTGTGAGGAAAACACACACTTCTTTTTTTAACATTCATTTTAAAAACGGATAAATAAAACTTGTCAAATGTATTCCCCGCAGGAATCTCCAGAACAACAACATCTCAGTCGTCCCAGGAAACAGCTTCTCTGGAAATCCTTCCATCGAGGCGATGTGGGTAAAACCTTCACACTGGTCCCGAAACAATTCACATCATAATTGATCCCAATTAACAGTTAGTTAGTTAGTTTATTGTTCCTGTGGGGAAATTTGCAGCAGAAATCACATGGCATTTTTGGCAACAAAAGGCAAAAGTTCAAATGAGTATGCAAGGGAGTGTCCCTGATCACCCACAATGCTGTTTGCCTTTTTAGTATTGGGATTTTGTATAATGCATAACATACTTTGAAATGGGGGAGGGGGGTATGGTAAATGTCTGCACTGTATGATTTCATGTTTTCAACATATTTGCTGATCTTGACAGAAATATCCAGAATAATCCTCTTCACACTGTGGGACACTCGTCTTTCCAGCTGCTGCCAGACCTCCACACTCTGTATGTATCCATGCTATAGAAACACAGATAGAATGAATGTGTGTTAATACAGTTCCATAAGGAGAGACTTCCTTTAAGTGTGAAATACCTTTAAAAGAACATGGTGCATGACAGGTTGATATGTTTTGTAAGCAAGTGATTGGCGATTAGACTCACTCGCAATGTTAAAGTATAAGGGCTATAGAGGCTGTATATGTATAGTCATTTTCCCCCAATGGTGTCTAGACCATCAAACTTAATAACGCAATAAACATTGGCCCGCCGCATTTATTTCAAAAAACGTTTGTGCTATTTTTCTGTTGCACTTTTGGCCCTTTGGGGGGTTATTTTTGCATTACCATATATTTATTTTACTTTAATTTAATGTCTGTCCTCTATTGCATGTGTCAAATTTTGCGAGAACCAATCACAAACTGGCATATCCACCTTGCGCAGATTTAACGTGATGAAGCTAGAGAAGCAACGGCCAGCAGCTTCTCGTTTACATTCAACAAGCCGGCCCCCAAAGCACAGCATGGCAGCAGCCCGTTGATGCCGCTGACGCTGCTACGTCACCCGGATCGTTGGTCTGATTGGTTGAAGGACTATCCAAATGCGTACAGAGTGATCAGAACTATGCCCGTTGGTCCCGCCTCTACTGCAGAGAGAACACAGAGCAGACTCCCCAGACCAATGCTCAATCTCAGATCTATTGAGTTCGGCTTGACCTGCTGATAGTCGGACTAAGGAATAATGACAAAGCAAATAAAAAATACAATTTCTTTGTTGTTCTTTTCCTGTATTTTTTTTTGTGTCAGGTTGCTGAGTGGAAGCCTCATCACAGAGTTACCAGACTTTACTGGGACCAGCAGACTGGAAACCCTGTAAGTCCAGTTTAATTAACAATTGATTAACATCAGTCATAATCCCAATACTCTACTTTATGAAAGAGCCCCTATTATACTCATTTCCAGCATCATATTTGTACTCTTGGGGTCTACTAGAATAGGTTTACATAGTTTGATGTTAAAAAAACTATGTTTCTCATACGCCCATTGCAGTAATTCCTCTACCTGAAACACTCTGGCTGTGTTGGAAACCGCTCCCTCATTCACTCACTCACTATTCCCTGTACAGTGCTGGTTATTTGTATGACAGCTCCTGTCTGAGTTCTTGGCCCGCCCTCCTTAAAAAGCCCAGTCTGCTCTGATTGGTCAGCTGGCCCGCTCTGTTGTGATTGGTCAACTTAATTCAAAAAAGCCGCTGGGCAGGCTGGGCTTGCTCAGGCATCACCTATGATCAGCACATCTGAAACACTGAGCTGGCATTTTCAATCAGTGACATAACTAACTGAGAAATTAGAAACAGGAATGTAGAGGAGGCAATCCAGGTAGGCAAAAAGTTTTTTTTTTTTTCTTTAAACTATCTATTACGTACACAAACAACTGTATAACACACAAAAAAGGAGCAAAATCAAAATAGGGTCTAGTCATGTTGTTCAGTTCTCTGTCACTGATTTGAACAAATCGAGAAACCTGGCTGAATAACTATCCGAGACTGTTTGATGTGTTCAGCTCCATCACAGGAAGCCACATCTCCACCTTACCTGACAACATGTGTGAGGAGCTGCCCCACCTGCAGAAGCTGTAAGAGTCCTCTCATCTCATCTAACCTGTTTGTTTCAACATTTACATTCATCTACACTAACGTTTTAAGGCTGATGAAACAACTAAAATTGACTCATGATGAAGGGTATTAGTAGAAAATGCAAAACGGGGGAAAGAAAAATATTAGTTATATTAATAGAGCACAGTTCATGCATGAAATGCAACAAAAAGTGCTTAACAGATACTTACTATATGACATTTCTGATAAGACAATAAGAACATTTAAGAAGAAGAAGTCAAGATACATATAAAAACATCAGCTTAAAACACCTCAGAACAAAGGCTGTGTATCACTTTGTCCTAAAAATCTTTGGAAGATGCACAGTAATCCTTGATGGGGAAATCCTGTTTTAACGTTCTGTTGTTACACACATTATACATATGGGCCTGAAATACATATGCATGCACAAAGAAGACCTTAAGACTGAATGACTATGACACCGCACTAACACTAACAACCTTCCTCACTTCCAGGTAGACAACTGGTCGTTAATTTGAAGTGTAGTCATTTTGAGCTGTAACATTTATAGATATATTGTTAAACATGGAGGTGTGACACATCTATTGTCTCTTATCTTATGTTCTATCCTGATGATGCATTTTACTATTGATAGCCCACTGGGCCTGATGGCTTTATATGTTATGATGTAGAGATGGTTGGTTTTGTGTATTGTTGTTGTTGTTGGTTTAGTGGTTGTGTTGTTGTGTGTGTCTGTCTATCTATCTGATGAGCTGTATGGTGCAAGATCAATTTCCAAAAAGATCAACAAATGTCTATCCATCTATTCTAGCGTCTTTGTTAAACCAAATCTAGTGTAACAACCAGCAACATGACACCGCTGGTCGGATTGCAAGTTTGGGTGTTGTCATTTTCTTTATTCTGTTACGTTTGTCCAATTTTGCTGCATATTAGTCTGTCTGTCTGTCTGCAGTGATCTGTCCCACAACCTGATCCACAGTCTGCCCAGCTTCAGCAGATGCAGAAAGATACAAAACATGTAAGTGTTTAATTTCCCTCTTTGGCTTTGTTCTGTACTCAGGTCACACTGATATGTCGTGTCATAACTTTATAATTGAGTTCAAAGCAGAGACCTCAGAGCCATCTTTTCACAATCAAACTGTCTCCATCAGTGATCTGTCTTCCAACCACCTCTCCTCTGTCTCTGTGATGAGTCTCACTCACCTGAGACAGTCTGGACACCTGCAGCTAACAGTCTCCCACCAACACCAGACTCACAGACTCAGGTAAGAGCACAGACTCAGGTAACAACACAGACTCAGGTAAGAGCACAGACTCAGGTAACACCACAGACTCAGGTAACACTATAGACTCAGGTAAGAGCACAGACTCAGGTAACACGACAGACTATGGTAACACCACAGACTCAGGCAAGACACTTACTGCTATTGCACTTCTGGTTAGACCCAAACTGCATTTTGTTGCCTTGTACCTGTACATGTGTAATGACAATAAAGTTGAATCTAAAAAAAAAGAGCACAGACTCAGGTAACACCACAGACTCTGGTAACACCACCGACTCAGGTAACAACACAGTTTTTGATTTGTTTGCAGGAAGTCAGATCAGCTGTTCACATCTACCTGTGTGTTTCTTCACTGTGAGTCTACCAGCTCTGAGGACAGCAACAGTAAGACAACTCTGTTTCATTCTGTTTAAAGGGAGTCTAGCGTATAGAGCAGGTACACTTTTGGGTTTTAAGCCAGTAGTCACAGAAACTAAAGAACAGCAGAAGGTGATCTTAGGATCGGGGTCTGCAGTTCTCCCCCCTTGCTGAACACGGCTAAGCCAAGCCCTGTGTTGCCTGCCAGTTTCCCTTTTGGGGCAAGGTGCTACAGCTCCTTTTTGCCGATTCCTGTACTCTAAGGAAGGGCTGCAACAAACAATTACTTTTGTTATTGACTTAGCTGTTGGTTATTATCTCAATTAATCACTTAGCTGTTTAGTCTCTAAAATGACAGAAATGGGTACAAAATGGATCAGAGTTTCCCAAAGCCCAAGATGACGTCCTCAAATGTTTAATTTTGTCCACAAATTAAATATACTCAGTTTACTGTCACAGAGGAGAGAATAAATTTAAGAAGCTGGAATCTGAGAAGTTTTGTTATTCATTTTTCAAACCGATTAACCAAATAGTTGGCAGTAGGCTAGTTAAGGGGATCATAGAGTTTATTCAGTCAGAATTTACTTAATTTTAACTCATCAGAGAATTTAAACATTATGAGCAGAAGATACATAAGAGTGTAAAATTATCTGGTTAAAACCAAATAAATAAAAGATACTATATTTTAATATGATATATAATAAAATCCTGGCTATAACACTAGCTTTTTAAAATAAATTAAACTATTTGAATTATAAATGTTGATAACAAGATGTTTTTAATGTTCAGTGTATACTTTAGAGATGTTACAATAAAGACTTCCTCCCCTGTGTCCACCTGCAGGTCCGTCCACATGTTCTCCGGACACGCTGTCTCTCTGGCTACTTCACTTCATCTTCATCGTCTCCATCGTCTTCAACCTGCTGCTCCTGGTCTGCCTCCTCCCCCTCGTCCTCCACCTCCCAGCACAGGCTGTCTTTGCCGATCCAGCAAGGACACAGATCCAGGATCTGGAGTCCCTCCTCTAAGGTCTTCATCTTCATCAGGATGGCAAACAGGAGAAAGAGCTGCTCTCAGATCAGCTGTGCGGTCGTCTGCAGCTTTGCTCTGACTCTTTTAAGTGAAGGCTCCCCCTGTGTGGTACAGATAGGCCATTGCAGACAGATGTGGCGGTTCTATTCTAACGGGAGTGGGAGGGAAAGTAGCTACAAAGAAGAGATTAAATGCAAACAGATGTTCTATCTTCAATAAAAGAAATTTGTCCCACCCCTAACGAAGGAAGAACATGGGACATTGTTCGTTGCTGTCTTTTCTTAAATGTCATAGGGCCTAGTCACTGTAGATTACTTAATAGATGTTTTTTAGACTAAATAATGGAGCTCTAATATGTTGACATAGATGGTGGTCCGAGGTGTCAAGTAATTAGAAATACTTTGTTACCTTACTTAAGTAGAATTTTTGGGTATCTATACTTTACTGGAGTAATTATTTTCAACATGTATTATTTCATAAATAAATGTT
>NC_048414.1:28582829-28618996 GCF_013103735.1 Etheostoma cragini
TTATTTGTCATCATAAATGATTCTGATGAATGAATATTTTTTATATTGGCTGATAATATCTGCCCACCAATCATATCGGTCAGGCTTTAGTACGGATGGTTCATAAGAACAGGTTGCTCCTCTTCTCACGTACACTTTGCTGCTTTCATGCTGTACATGATGTGTTTGAGCTGAGTTGAACGTATTATTACTTTTTTACTTATTTTTTGCGTTATTTCAGAATTATCTGCAGATTCTCAGCAGGACCCAGACCCCCCACACAGCAGCTCACCTCAACCAATGGAAACGGAGAGGGATGCAGACAATCCAGATAGTTCTTTACAAGCAGCTGATGTTGATGACGAGACTGCAGACTGTTCCATTCGAGCTGACACTGTAAAACCAAAAGAGACTCCGACAGGTGTACCAGACTCTTCTAAGCCTGAAGCGGCCAACAGCGGTGATTACACAAAAAAGTCAAGGAAACCTCAGCCAGGTTCAAGAACTCTAAGAGACAAGGGCGTTCCTGGAGTTGGTAAAGGAGGGAAAACTGGCAAGAAGTCTTTTAGCTGCTCTCAGTGTGGTAGAAAATTTGAACCCAAGGGCAGAAAAAGACCGCTTGTTTGCCCAGCTTGTGTTCAAAGATCCACACAGTGTGCACATGTAGTCACAGATAGAACTTCAGGGGTGAGAGGCATCAGATGTTCAGCCTGTAAAAAAGAGTTTAGCCGTAAAAAAGATGCTGTGAGACATGTTCGAATGCACAACAGAGAGAAACCCTTCAGCTGCTCACTTTGTGGGAAAGGGTTCACCCAGAAGTCAGGTCTGCGCGCACACATGAGAATCCACACGGGAGAGAAGCCGTACGGCTGCTCGCGCTGTCCCAAACGGTTCAACCGGAGCGGGATTCTGGCTCGACACATGCGAGTTCATACGGGAGAGAAGCCGTACGGTTGCTCGGTGTGCAGCACCAGGTTTACCCTGAGCCAGTCGTTGTTGATACACATGAGGATCCACACGGGAGAGAAACCTTTCAGCTGCTCAGTCTGTGATAAAACATTTACACAGAAGGTACACCTGACACAACACATGAGTCTCCACTCAGGGGACACGCCCTTCAGTTGCTCTGCTTGTGGGAGAACCTTCACTAGACAGTCGCGTGTGAAAAACCACAAGTGTGATCCTAAGACCAGCAGCAGTTAATAACGAGAAATGTCCACGGGCAGGTTGGTTTGGAATGGGCTGGGTACAACAACGCATTCTTCTCTCTCTCTCGCACAGGTCGTGTTTTGAAAGACGCTGTCCTGTAGCTTACTTACGTCAGTGAATAAGGACGTGGTTTAATGTACCAGAACAATGATCAAGCATCACCAAATGTCTCTCTCATATCTCCTCATAACCAATGAAAACTGTCCAAAACTCTAACCCAAAGTCCTATTATTATGGCCGTTATCTGACATTAAGCGTTTCTGCTTCACATTGTCAGCAGGGCAGCGGAGCGGCTGTGGGTTGACCCCCCCCCCCCCCCCCCCCCCCCCCCCCCCCCCCCCCCCCCCCCCCCCCTCCCACAGTTCCCATGGGCTGTATAAGTCCTCACGTGAAGAAGCTTTATTGTTTTAATGTACCTAAACAATCATCGCCAAATTTCTGCTTCTGGTTTCTGAAATTTTTTGACAGTTTTCAGGGGTTATAAGGAGCGATATGAGAGAAAATTTGGTAATCATTGGCCATTGTTTAGGTATATTAAACCACAGTAAGCTTTTTCTTTGCAATAAGCGCCAATGAAGAACCAAAAATGTTAATGTGAGATAACTTGTATAATGGTTGCATTTCAGTTTAGGTTTTTTGACAGGCGTAAGTGTGAGAAATTTGGTGATCATTGATTGCTGTTTAGGTACATTAAAACCAGAAGGGTGTAACCAGAGCTGTCTTGGCCCGAGAGATTTTTGTGGATTTGTTGGCATCTGTTGCTCAAGAAATAGGCTATATGTGTTATGAACTTTATTTTTTTAACTAAATTGAGCTTGGTGTTTTCAAAAAAGTGGTGGGTACATAATGACTTGTGATGAAATCTAATGGGTACACGTACCCTCCGTTAACATTAAATTAACTTTGAGTGTATATCAAAATATTACAACAGCCCCCCCCCCCCAAAAAAAAGAACGCTACTGTCTTTATTATCATTTTAATGAACTGTTTGTACGCTAAGTTCTCAATGCTACATGCAGCTTTACATGTACGGCCCTCATTATGCTACCGTTGAAGTGTAGGGCTATTTTAAGTCTTGTTAGTGGGGTAGAGATAGATTTACCCTCTGCCCTGAAAGGTAGCTTTAGCAGCTAACCACTGGTTTGCGCTAGCTTGATTCAAGCTAGAGACACATTCGATTAGCATGAAAACACATCGCGGAGAACGGTCGACTCATGGGTTATTAACCCTTAGGTTCATTTTGTGCCGGAATTGTCCGTTTCACTGTGGACTGACAATAAAAAAAAACAATTTAATCAAGCTAATTCAGTTAGTTACAGGGGGGCTCGAAAGTTTGGGCACCCCACGTAAAAATGTGTATTAACGTGCATAAAGAAGCCAAGAAAAGATGGAAAAATCTCCAAAAGGCATCAAATGACAGATTAGACATTTGTATAATATGTCACAAGATCTCTTTTGGAGATTTTTTTCCATATTTAACAGCCAGGATGTATTAATCCTGGAGCATCTTCTGTTCACTCAGCAGTGCTTTTACCTTACTGTTATCAGCCTGCATTAAAATAACATGTACATATATGTATGCTGCTGTTCATTTAAGTACTGTTATTTAAAGTTGGGACCATTCTTTGTTATTCATGTGACAGTTATTGTTAAATTGCTGTATGAAGACTGCTGTTCATATTGTTGTTAGAAGGTTGATATATTAGAGCAGGTTTGTAGAGAATAAAGACTGATAAAGTTGCCAAATGTGTCTGAAGTCTGTTACTAATGGCAATACATGCAGTATATGAAGTGCTTTAAATGTGTTTCTATTGTGGACAAATGCACCTTTAAATTATCTTAGTTGATTAATTTCTTTTGCAATCTTTAACTATAAAGGATTCAGATAATTGGCACACTGGCATCAGTCATGCATTCTCAGCACACAATTTGTGTTGTTGTGTACCTTCTGTCTGAAACGCTGCATCTTTGCGCCTGTCTCTTTAAGGCCCCTTCTGAAAAAGCCCAGTCTGCTCTGATTGGTCAGACTTTCCGGGTCTTCCACATCTGCACTCACGGCTCATTTAAAGACACAGTTTCTGAATACGGGCTCTGCATTTCTCTGTGGATTGAACTTGTAAAACTTTTACAGTACTTACATTGCACTTAGACCTCCTTTATGACAAAAAAGATATGATCTCTTTATACACTATGGGACCTTTAAAGTTCGGTTTATACAATGGTTTCAGGGGTCTTTTGGCTGGTGTCCACATTAATAATTGAAGCAGGGAATCAAACTTTCCTGATTAAAGATGTTATAGAAATACAATATTTATTTATAGTGTACATGGAACCTCACATGTTTCTCCACTGCACATTTTCTTAAGCAGAAGCAGATGTAAGCAACGACATAGCAATAACAATTCAAATTCAAAATAAATAGATACAATTATAGTAAAACAAGTGTTTACTTTTTAATAACGTTAGCTAAAATGCTAAGCTAAAGTTGCAACCATATGATGTCAAGAATAGACACCTAATACAAAGCTACACTTTACAGCTTGATAATGTTAAAAATGAAATTGCAAATGAAGCAACGCTTGCAATAACTGGATATTTTTCAATGATCTTTTAAATGAACGAGTCCGTCTGCGTTGAACAGTACACACTGTAGCTACAGGCACCAACTTACAAGGCCATCTTTTTCACGCACCTGTGTGCCTGCTGTGACACTGGCAGCATCTATTCATAAAATGTGCAGTGGACATTTTTGTGGAGTGAAATATGTATCAAAATATTATATTAATGTATGTGCAGAGTTGGTGCAAATGTGTCCGCAATTTTGTAATGAGTACTCCGCTTTATGAATATGAGCACATTTCTAGATGTTTGTCTTGATGTGTAATTATTACTTAAACAATATGTATTCATAAACTCAATGTAAATGGAATTTTAGTAAAAAATTCAAGCTGTTTATTTTGCGACACATTGTCAACAAAATATTACCACATAGTCATTGTGTCAGCCTGTGTGAATGCACAGACTTGCGAAATTGAGTTTTCAGGCATAACACTTAATGTACATATCTACAAAATTACAATTATGGATAGAAACTAGTAAACCATATAGGAAAAAAAGCTCTGATTAATTGGCATTTTTTAAAAACCAATCGCAACTGTCTTGGGCAGCGCTCAGCTCGGGACGCAGCGACGTGTCTCTGCTAAATAGTCTCAGGGACTTGTTTTGGTGGGAGATTGGCACCTCTCAAAAGAAAACATTACATAAGATATTAAATGAAGTTAACTGTTTATACAGTACAGTAACTGAGCTATTTAAATTAGCTGATACATGGTTAAACCTCATTAGCTCTTTATTGCTTTGTGTACGTCGTCCGTAGCAATCCCACCAATCACTCCCAAAACCTCCCAGTTTAATAATATACGGCGTAGCTTATACTTTGTAAATCTTTACAATCATTACCAGAAAGAACCAAGCAGGCCGCCTGTAAGTTGGCTGGCAGCGGAATGTGGTGGACATCCAGCATAACAGGCAATTATCCTGGAAATATACTTCCAGTGATCCAGACTGCTAGTGTTGTAACCAGAATTACTGAATTACTTTGCTTCATCGTTGCATGATATTTCCATTCTGTGTGAAAGTACTCATGAGCAAAAGATATTGATAAAAAGGCCAATGTGTGGAAAGGCCTTAATGCTTTAGCTCAAAAGTGCTAACAAAAGCTAACAGACAGCAGAGCAATGCAAAGCTAGGTTTTTAATGAAGTTCCTTAATGGTAAGGATTTCATATATTAAATACTGAATCTTGCCACATTGTGTTTTTTTTGTTTTGAGTCCACCACTCAGGATGTGCCAGTGACACATCCCAAGACCACCAGTAATGGAGGTAAGCCTGTTTTTAAGATGCAGTTAGGAACAGCATAGTATGATTTGCAGCTCCACTGCACCATGCCATCGTTGCTTCCATGTTTCAGTGGAAGTTCTTTTACACTGCATCAAAAGGGTCAGCCATGAAAGCTGTTTGTGGATACAACAAAGGTGGCAAAAGTCAAATATTTGGTCTCATGCAAAACATTAAGGTATTAAGGTGGTTCCAGTTCAGCGGCGAAGAATATAAGAGTAGAGAATGGAAACCTAAAGGAAAAGCCAATTAATGCACATGATTTATCATTACAGCTGGTAGCAGTGGACATTGTGATTGACATTAAACATCTGTGAAAAGCAGATGTAACATATGCAGTACCTTTATTGGTCACACACACACAGAGGATGAGAGACTATAACCGGTCCAAACTGTGAGCAAACAACACATAAGAGCAAGGATGCTACAAAGTTTCCTACAAGATGAATACACACTTGCAGTTCCACATGTGTCCCAGCAAAAGTTCCAAAAAATAGTTGGTTATGCAATATTTGCGCCCGATAGTCAGGGGTTATTTGGACTTTACACGTACAGTACTCATAAAAAAGCTATTTACATTGAGTTTTTTGAGCACACATTTTCCGATTCTACACATAAACATTTAATGCACGTTGAGATTTGTGTACACTTTGCAAAGGCTGTTATGAGTGCAAAGCTAAAAACACATTTACAGATCCTTGTACTCATTTACAAATATGAGTATGCACATATGAAATGAGATACAGGTTCACAACTCTCCACACACATTGCGACATACTTCCCTCACACCTCATGAGCCAGCTACACTCCCAATTGTTGGAATGTTCTGAACGAAAGAAGAAAAAACAGTTTAGGTTAGCCTGAGGCTACATTCACACTGCTACGTTTTGGTTTTTAAGTAGAGTTTTGAGCCAAAAAGCGAACTAGAACGGCCCAACCGCATGTCTCATCAACCTTCTCGTATACTGGGCATGGTCCGCCCGTTGCTGGTAGTTGCCATGGTTTCTTTAGTGGCTTAGTGTTAGACAACGAGACATTGTGACCGATTAGACCCAATTAGGAGGAGGAATGCTTGCGTCATTGTCGGTGTCTCCAAAGGTCTCTGTTTGCAGCCGTTGAGACTGTAACACAACCCCAGGATTCCAAAGCAAAACGGGTCAGAAGTGTTTCCTAATGTCTCGGAAACGCCAGAGCAGGCGGAATGAGAGGGGGAGACGCCAGAGGAGGGAGAATGAGAGGGGGAAACACCAGAGCAGGGAGAATGAGAGGGGTAAAAGCCAGAGAAGGGGGAATGAGAGGGAGAAACGCCTGAGCAGGGGGGAACGAGAGAGGGAAAGTCCAGAGTAGGGGGAATGAGCAGGGAGAATGAGCAGGGGGAAACATTCAAAATATAATCGTTTTTAAACCAAAGTGTAGCGGTGTAAATGTAGCCCGAGCTAGTACGCTGGTAGCAAGACTTGCTAACCAATACTTTCTATTGCTAACTACTCCACTACACCAGCTGAGAATTCAATGTTGCTTGCATTACATTAGAGGCTTTTAGTGCTGTAGGTTTGCAGTCCTGAGCCTGGGGGGGCAGTTGTGTTGTTGTTGTTGTTGTTGTTGCTCCTGTTGCAGTTCTCTTTACCCCCCGTAGAGGCCCTGCTTTCACGAACACAGATCTTTCCTTGCTCTTCCTTCAAGAACAGGTCTACCAAGAGAATCTTCTCCTTGTGGATCTGGAGGATGATGTCTTTAGGGATGTCCGGAATCAGCCAATCCACAATGTCGCTCATCAGCATCACAACATTCTGGTAGAGATAAATGGAATCCAATCATATACTTTCATTGTTTTCTCTAATTACAGCATTAGTCCGATGGTTTCTTTCTAACCAGAATGAAACTTAGGAAAAATAATAATAAAAAGAAATAACGTCACAAATGTTTTTCTCGCTTTGCCGGACCATCCTCCACAGCCAAGCGGAGGAGGGTCTGGTCAGTCCACACAGCATTCCGGAATGGGAGACAAACATGCTTTATTGGCATTTCTATAAACTTATCAGTAAAAATTGCCGGCGCAGAGCCACATTGACGCTGCAAAATAACTTTGGGATGGAAGTTGTTTTGATGGAACATGTGTACGTTCAGAAGTAGTTTTAGTCATCAACAGAAAACTCAGATTGGACAGATAGTCTAGCTAGCTGTCTGGATTTACCCTGCAGAGATCTGAGGACCAGGTAACCATAGTCCTCAGATGGGACAGATAGTCTAGCTAGCTGTCTGGATTTCACCCTGCAGAGATCTGAGGACCAGGTAACCATAGTCCTCAGATTGGACAGATAGTCTACTTGGCTGTCTGGATTTACCCTGCAGAGATCTGAGGACCAGGTAACCATAGTCCTCAGAAATCAGCCGCAGGTCAGAACGCCAACACAGAGACAGAGGACGGGGACGGACATCCATCAGAAAAAAAGGCACCGGAGCTCAGTTCCAGCAAACGGTTCTAATACACTATTTTATACTTTTCTGCATGTATCACTTTACCTGAAAGACAATGACAAAGGCTAGTCGGACCGCCAGCACTGTCCAGAATTCCTTTGATATCTCGTATGGAGTGGTTGACCAAGGGGGTTCTCTGTAGTCCTTATACCTTTAGAGACAAACAGAGATATTATTTTGGTTTAGTCTTCCATTCTTACTAGATTCTTACTATTTTTATTTTCCATATTTTAATATCCAGTATCTACAGAGGTAATTGCCCTTGGGGTGATTCTTAAAATCTGTCACAATTTGTCCAGGTTCAACTATTTCTGTGATGTCAGGAAGCATGCTGTTCTCATAGCGTTCATACGAATAGCTGATACACTGCAATTTGGATGTGTGCCACATATTTATTACGCTCAGAACTGCATTGACTGCTGTTGTATTAGACCGCGAAGATCTCACAAGGAATTGTTGTGAATAACCTCTTGTACGATATCCTACAAAACCGTTCTATGACAATTCCATGCAAGTAATTATTACAACACGTTTTCTGTCTTTGGTTTAATTTGATATAAATGAGGTTTGTTGACCATGAATTCCGAGAATTAGAATAAAACTTGTTATTAAACCAGCTCAGGGTTTTTTTTAAAGCGCCAAAATCTGAAAAAAGTGACAAATAAATCAGAAAAAGCAACAAAAACATTGGAAAAGCACAAAAAAATGTCATTTTAAATTTTGACCTGGAAGGACAAGTTAATAGTTAATGGGAAGACAACACGAGGGTTAAGAGAATCTGTCTAAGATTAAATAAAACACCCCAAAAATTAAATGAAAGTAATCATTAATTTGACCTGAAGAACGTAGTATGGAAATCATCCATGTTTTTTTGGGCAATTTGGTTGAAAGAAATCTATATTTCTGATACAAAATACTTTGAAACGGGTCAATTCAACCCAAGGACAACACAAGGGTTAAAGAGGCGTGGACATGCCACCGATACAGGAAATGACTCAGGGTTGACACGACTCGGTTCTAAACCGTCTCTGATTATATTAAGTAACACATTTCAAATGACAGTGGTGTATTGATGTTTAAAATGCTAAACAATTGTAAACTTGGATTGATTTCCACCTGCACATCTCAACAGTGTAGCCGAGGTACAACGGATCCATGGGTTCTTTGCCTTCCTGGAAGTGGCTGACATTAAAGTAGGACAGCGTATTGTTGACAAATCCATGCATGGAGCCATCAGGGCTGTACATGTACTGGTAGACCATTCGGGGGATGAAGTCTGAAGTGAAGGAGATGACAAATGCCTAGGAATTGTGGTTGGGTTGGGGAGGTGGTGGTAGGGGGGGACAGAAATGGGAGTTAGAATGTGTTAACAAGACAGTGCGGACTGTAACAACATACAGTGTCAAGTTGAAATGAAACAATCCATTGGATTGTAGTTGTTGAGTTGAAGTTCTCTTAAATACACCGTGCTGAGCAAATGGTGAGCATTCATGTATCATTTATGTCTCCACTACCCATATCTACTTGAATTACTAACATTACATTTTCATTCATTCATTTTGTCCCAGGACATGCATCTGGGTTCAGTATGCTTGAAACGAACTAACAAATTAGGTCAAATATTAGATATGAGGCAACTTATCTGGGAGCAACCCTTTTTCTGCTATCTCACAGCTCCTGTATTTATGCACTTTCTCGAATTATGTCATGGTTAATTCTTTAGTGTGTCATTAAAGTGTGTCACTGCATTGTTTAAAATCAAAGTGATGGAGTACAGCACTGGTTCCTCCAACCTTTTTGGTCAGGGGTATCCCCACAGCCCTGCAGATGAACTAACATACCCTTCATCTGTTCCCAAATGTATGTTCCAAATGAAGAACGTTATTCAATATATAAAAGTGGATATTGTTAAGTTTTTATTACAACTGAACTGTTAAGATTAAGCTTGGTTTGATCAGCAGACATAACAGGCTACTACTACTTGGAGTGAGGCTGAATACTTAACTACTAATAGTTTCTTTAGAACTTCCCAATTGTGCCATCACCACCCATCCGTTTTATCCAAACCCATTAGTCAGGTGTTACAGTCGACTTAATGTTAATATGGTTAGGGTTTGATTTCTAAATTATCTAATTACCGGGGTATTATATAGTAGTACAAGTACCCCTGGTTGGGAATCATTGGAGTACAGTACATGCATCACAATCAGTTATTACATCAATGTTTTACTTACATTTATGATGACGGCCACATTTGCTACCCCTCTTAGTAAGTTGTACCATATACCTGTAGACATAACATTACAATATGTATCAACTGCTGGAAGAAGTTTTCTAATGTGCAGTTTGTTGGTTGTCAGGAATGTATTTACAGAAACATTTACAGAAACCTGCATGCAATGTAGTTTTTATGCAACGTCTCCATTTATGCATTTTACACCTTTTTTTAAAAGACAAGGCAAGGTAGCTTTATTTGTATAGCACATTTCAGCAACAAGGCAAAAGTGCTTTACATGTAACATCAGAGAGCACTTAAAACAACAAAAACAATTATTTTTAAATTTAAAACATAAAATATGAGAATAAAAGTTATAGTGCAGTATGAGAAATTAACAATTATTAAAAGAAAGTCAGTATCAAAAAGAAAGGTCTTCAGCCTTGATTTAAAAGAACTGCAGTTTTCTGGGAGTTTGTTCTAGATATGAGGAGCATAAAAACTGAACGCTGCCCCCCCCCTGTTTAGTTCTGACTCTTGGGACGGAAAGCAGACCTGTCCCAGATGTCCTGAGAGGTCTGGGTGGTTAAAAACTAGAAAAAGCATTTTGAAATCAATTTTTTTGAAGGAAAGGAAGCCAGTGTAAGGACTTCTGAACTAAGGTGATCCACTTTCTTTTCTTAGTGAGGACTCTAGTGAAACGTTCTGAATCAGCTGCAGCTGTCTGATTGATATTTTAAAGACAAAGATACCATCACAGGAAAATCTAGATATAGTCATGGACAAGTTTTTCCAAATCCTGTTGATGCATAAAACCTTTAACCCCTGATATATTTTTAGGTGATAATAGGCTGACTTTTTATTTGTCCTAATGTGGCTGTTGAAATTCAGGTCAGAGTCCATTACTAAACCGAGATTTCTGGTATTGTCTGTGGTTTTTAACATTGTCGTTTGAAGTTGTACGTTGACTTTTATTCGTCCCTCTTTTGCTCCAAAAACAACCACCTTAGCTTTTTCCTTGTTCAATTTGAAAAAGTGCTGGCACATCCAGTCATTAAGTTGTTCAATGCACTTACTCACTTTTTGTTTTGGACTATAGTCCCCTGGCGATAAGGTTATGTAAATTTGTGTGCCATCTGCATAACTATAGTGATTTATTTTTTTGTTTTACATAATCTGAGCCAGTGGAAGCATGTGGATGTTAAACAGAAGAGGTCCCAGACTGGAGCCTTGGGGAACTCCACATCAGATTTTTCTTACCAGAGACAGCTTTGCCCTTAGTGGCAGCAATGGCATCAAAAACATTTTTAATTTTACAATTGAAATGATCTACAAGCCCATTGACTGAGACCTAAAAAAGTGTGTTAAGGAAAATGTTCCTCTGGTATTTTCAGTGATACACCGTTTTCTGATTACCTTTGTTTGGACACTTTTATGCACAGAAATAGTGCCATTAAAGAAAACAAGAATGATCAGAGAGAGCAACGACAGTCACCACAACCTTGGACCTGTTCAGTGTGCCCCTTATTGTGTGTGGGCTCCGTCACATGTTGAGTCAGTCCATAGTTCTCAAAGAGAACTGTAGAGAATGCAGATGAAAGCCATTTGAAAGCTGGCTGAATCGCTCAACTTCTCTTTTGATTGGCAGTAGAGGGCCACTGATAAACACCACGTTCAGAGAGCTGACTGTGTTCCTTGAAGTCCAGTGACCTGTGACCCTATATGCAGTATAATGTTCTCCACATGTTCTCGCCATTTTGGTGTTATTACTAAACAGGATTTTTTACATCTTGTTAGCTTTCCCTGTAACTTTTTACTTTTTGAATTGCTCTCAGTCCTTACCCCGCTGTGTGTTGATGAGATGCAAACCAAGTCATCAGCCAGAGATCCAGGGTCCTACAGCAGTGCAGCAAATTCAGTTATTCAGTTGTGCACCCGGTTATTGTTGTTGGAGAATTTTGTTACAAATTCTCCATTTTGCAACTGTCCATGGCTGTGTCATACTAAGTACAGGAGTTGAAGAAGAGCTCTGTCTGGATGAGAATGCTGGTCAGCCGGTCATATCACAGACTTTTTACTAGTCATCCAGAGAGAAGGGAGTGTCTTGCTGCTAATTAGCTTTAGCCAAGTGCCATGTTTCCAGTCACTGTAAGACAGGCTTGTGCTATTGGTAGGCCACGCTCACGCAGTACTGAGGAGGTCATAAAAATATTGATGTATAGCAGTATCCATGGCAATAGCTATGGCGATAAAAAATGTATAGTCCAGTGATTTACAAGTATCCAGGAGCCGCTGTTCATAGTTTCTCACAGAGGAAAAGCAAGATTATCAGCAGAAATATGCAAGCGGAGGCAGGAGCAAGCAGCAAAGCATCTGTAAGAAGGCAGAAAGTAAGCTATAGTATGTTTGAATACAACCCACCAATGTCTTTGGCTCTTGCTGCCACTGGTCTTCGCAACTCTGTCACAAATTTCTTAGCGTCAAGTCGTATTTCAATGATGTTGTTGAGCAGAGCAAAGAGCGGAGCCAGGGGGAAGGATGCCACGAACAATGTCACAAAACCAAACTGGATGACTGGACAAAGAAGAAGAGAGAACAATATATTACAAAGTCATCACAACTAACCGTCAGACTTATATCTGTGATTGTGGATTATCAGTATATGCATCTACTACTACTAGTGTAAAGTAGTCTTACTCGAGTACACTTGTATCATCATCTACGGAACACTTGTTTTTGTTGTCACTACAGTGTAGAACAGCGCACCAATTGCAAGACTCCAAGCCCGTACAACAGAGTCATTTTGTCATTTTGAAGACAAGGATAAGAACGAACTCTCGCCTGCCTTCCTGCTTTATTACCTATGATCGTGCTGTTCAGAGGATAAAATCAGTGCATGCTGCCTGCACATGTAGATTTGATAAAGACAAGCAGCTTTGAGAAATTCCTTTGCAACTCTACTTAATGAGGGCTGGTCACATTAAACAAGATTTGATTTTTACACCTGATGTAACTCTACATATGAACCGTACACAAGAGCTCCTTATTAATTGGACTTTGGGCTCATGTGTTTGCCAGTGTATAAATAAACACAGCTGTTTGAGGGTCAGGCCCCTCAAATCCTGTACTACATACTGAGTAGTTTTACTTTGTAAAAGCTTTGAGTAGTCGGTAAGACTATAAAAGCGCTACATAAGAACCGTTCCCTGACGCTCTTTCCCATCAACTTCCGGAACAAAGCATACACAGAACACAACACAGTTTTACAGCTTTTTCAGCACTGACAGGATGCAGTTAGCAGAGTGCCTGAGTAACGCCATTGCAACAACTACACCAATGTGGGTGTGAAGTTGGATGGAGAGATGTCTCTGCTAGATATGTGTTACTTAAAAGGGAAGGTACTGGTAGTTCAAACACACTGGGTTGAAGCCTGACCAGATCAATTTTTCTACGTGATCCCACAATTCTTCCTCCGTCTCGTGATAGTGTGAGAATCCAGCTGTGGTGCAAGGTTACCTTAGAACTTTGAACAACATTTACATGATATGATGACTTATAATTCCGATTTATTCAGACTAATCTCGGGCCGTGCTGAGGACACAGAGTGTGGTACTGACTCATTTCCATATATTCAGGTGTTAACCCAGCAAATGGTTCCAGGAAGTGGTCAGCTTCATATCTCTGCAGCTTCTTCTGTCTTTCTTCTTCTTGAAAAGCCCCTTGCTTTGAGCGAATGTAGCGAATCAGCTTCTTCAGCTTGCTGAGGAATACACATACACACACACACACACACACACACAGGCCTTGAGTTTGACACATGTGCTCTACAACAAGCACACCATACAATAATAATATTACTGATATTCACATCCCATCTAACGTGTTCCTTTGTTATGCTTTGCAACCTAATTACCTATTTTTCTTTGTCTGATCTTTTAAACTTAGGCATCTCTTATTTTTAGGCATGGCCAAAGAGCCTGGTCATGACGATATGGGGGCTTGTCCGGGATACAAATGTGAGAGATGCACAACTTTAAAGAATCAAACAAACTAATTTATTTAACAACAGTAGTTAAGTTGCAAAGCCTAATGTCAATGTGATTTCTGATGATAAACAACTTTAAAGTTAAAGTGATACTACTACTACTCACGGTACTCCAATCTCGAAAAGATTGTTCTGAATGAGCTGCTTTCCCAACATGGTGATACTCAGCTGGATACACAGCTCCATCAGACAGCCTCCATGAGTACACTGTAAAACAGTCCAAAACTACACTGAAAAGGCATTTTAACAAGTAGGCCTAATGCACAATGACAAAATATGTGTAAGGGTTTAAAGGATTGTTAATCGTAGTAATGACAGCACTTGGCTATGCGCTGACTTCTGTTCTGAAACAAATTCTTAACCCAAGTACCACTTAGCTATTCCAGAACCAATGGGAAGAGCTAAGTAAGTGAACTTTAAGTTTAAAAGGTTTTTTTCCACAGTATTTTGAGTATGATCTAAATCCGCTTGTTGGGAACAAATTAGGTTTTCTATTTAATGTGCACAGGAAGTCTAAAAGTACTGCTCCCACTACCTCACCTTGATCCTAACAACTTCATGGTTATTTAGTTGTCATATGGTTTCATCCTTTGATGGATCTTCAGTTGTAGGGGAAAATTGACAGATAACAAACTAATTTAGAATTTCTTATGAATGTGGTAATTCTTCTTGTGTATTATTCTTAAATGAATGATGACCATTAAAGAGGACGTGTGAAAGACTCGTTTTGTCAGTGCTTTTGCACATTCTGGGGCTGTATTTTAGAAACTTCTTAACTTGCAGATGTTTGGTAACCATGTTATTAGGCTATGACCTTATTTAGGAGAAACAACAGCAAAGATTAACTGTTCCTAAGTCCATGTTCCTATCTTAACGTAGTGTCTGATATCTGGGAATCTTGACTGGAAATGATGGAGGAGACTGCACACATGACAAGTCCAAGAAGTTTAGATTAAATTCAGCTTTATTCAGTTATTGAACAAGGAAGATAACTGGGGGTACACACACACGTACATGTGTGTACCCAAAGTGTCTCTGTGAACATCAGAAGAACTCTTCTTTTATAGTTTTCTTCTTGTCCTCACACATGTCAGTTTATCTTTTTCTGTGGTACAGTGTTACCTTCAAACCGCTTGTTTTAAATATTCCACAGGTTGGTCACCACGGTAGGAGTGAACAAAGTTGAGTACAATGTACACATGATAATAAAGTACAAGTACCTATTACTGAGTCAAATCAGTGTAAACCTTACCTCTTCCATTCTGTAGGATTCAAACACATACAGGTAGCTGCCAGGTCTGCCTACCAGTCTAGAAGGAGGAAAAAAATGAATAGAGATATAATGGTCTTCACCTTTACACATTTATTAATCATTTTTGAAATTTATTAAAATGATGTGGTTAAACATAAGAATGAAAAAACAAAGTAGATGAAAGCCACAAAATGGCACTTTAAAATTCAATGAAGTCACTAACCTTCCCCTGAAAAAAGCAATGTAGATGATGGGGGTGAACGCATTGACAAACTTGAGAATAAAGGTCTTGAAGATTAGTCGTTCCTCAAAGCTCTTGTCTGTCTTAGGAACCTCTAAAAATGAACGGACACTTTCATTAGATTTATTTTTGGAAAACATGGGGGGAAGAGGATCCTAAACCAAGCTTTCAGAGGAGCTGCAGAAAGTGCACCGATGTCGGGAAGAGTTTCCTGAACATCGCCATGCTTTATTTTAATGTAATAGTAGACCATCATCTTTCAAAATGAATAAAGGGAGTTCCTTTGCAACTTTTCAAAATTGTTAATGTTTCAACATGAACCCACATATTTTTAGCAAATATAAATCAGCCTATTTGTGAAGACAAAACATGAATGATAGGCTGACTGGCCCATAGGTGAGGCAGTCACCAAGGTAGTCCTCCGTAGATACAGTTCACTAAGGATTCCCTGTTACATGTATGTTTAACACTAAAACATGTGTTATCATGCCAACAACTGTTTTTATCTTAGTTTTCTATGCACTTAAAAGGTATGTATGAAGGCTTTAGGCTTGTACTTCAGGCCCAGTTTAATATGCAACTTAATTTCATGAAATATATAAAAGGGGATCCCTGCTCCGTCTTTCTCTCAGATAAGGGATCATTGGTTTAAAAAATGTTGAAGACCCCTGGTGTACAAAGTAATAATTCTGCAGGCCACACTGCAAATTCCTGTATTAACCAGAGTAATAATTTATCAAGTGACAGCAGAGGAGTTGGGTATTGTTGTTTTTAATCAATGTAGATGAAGATGACTGTAATAACAGAGCTGTAGTTAACTGCCTGAGCCAGTTATAACCTACCTAACACAGTGAGCCAGCGTGCCACAGCTCCGTACACCTCATCCAGTATGAGGATGACCACCAGGTTGATGATGGCTGCAGTGGTTTTAACCGTCAGCTGAACATGGCTACGGGTGACCGGATTGGAGCTCATGTGAAGAGCGGCTTTGGTGGAGATCCGGTAGAGGATCACACCAAAGACAATGGCAAACGTAACACCAATCTGACATTTAAAAAAGGTTTTCAAACATTTATAAACAGAATAAGTGATGTGACAGTCATTCCAAAACCTTTCTGGAAATCATCATTCATTTACAATATGCAGGGTATAGGGTTCTTCTTACCATTAATAGCATCATGACAACATTAGTCATGTAGGCTGGGAGGCGGTCTTGACATGTGAGCTTTTCAATCTAAAAAACAAATCATATTAGTCACCTTAATTGCAATACGCAATTGTAGTAAAGTGCAATGTACCTGTAGATGTGTATATGAAGTGTTGAACAGACACTTAAAGCAGAAACATGTCAGTGTCTCACCAGAAAACCTCCCAGAAGTAGCGTAGCTTCAATTCCAGTAGAACTGAATGCAAATCAAAATCCTGATGGAAACCTGATTCTTGAACTCCTAGTACCGGTCAGAGCTGTAGTACTTGAGTATGGACTAGGACTCGAGTCCGACTCTAGAGGTTTTTCTATGTTCTCGGACTTGTCTTGGACTCGTTGGTATTTGGACTCAAACTGGTCTCGGACTCGGCCATTGGACTCGACACATGTTCTAGCTGGTCTGGACCGAGTCCAGCAATATATGCTTTTGTTCTAAAGTAACTTCCTCCTTCAAAGTAAAAGCATTGTTTATGTGACTGGCTGCATTGTACAATAAGGACATATGATCATCAGCCATCAATCATTTTCAGGATTCCTTGACTGTCTCTCATTACTAATTTGTTCAAGTTTAAACTAGTATTTTACTGTTTTATTTTTGATGTAAAGGATAAATATCTGTGAATTATGATGCATTTGCAAGCATTTTGATGTGTGAAAACAATTGGATTTTCTTTAAAAAAAGGGAAATGTTATATTTATTCACAGTTACAGGTTTTCAGGGTTGACTTACCATAGACAGGTTAATCCCTAGTCTATTTTTGGAAATTTTTTAATTGTTCATGTTTTTTTTATAAATAATGAAAAAATCTGTCAAATAAAACATAATAATTCTGTAAAATTTTAGTTTTCATTACCTTTTCCTGCTTAACCTTTACAAGGCCAAAGGAGGCTGAAGCCTATCCCAGATATACTATATATTGATTGGATACATACAGCCCAGTTACTACTAAATACTATCTGTACTACCCCATTTGTGAACTAATGTCGGGGTGAGAAAAAACGTAAAGGCTGTACAAAAGGTGAATGAACTTCTACTACATAGAACTTGAAAGATGTGTAGAGCCTACCGTTTAATTACCTTGTGATGTGATTTTTTATCTTTGCTCAAAGACTTCTGCATGACCCGGAACTCATATTCCGCCCTAGGGTGGTCCTGTGATGGTGACACAAAAGAAATGAAATGACAGAGAGTGAAACACAAGTGGGTGCCAGATAGATGTGAGCCCATGGTACATGAGGATATGGTGTCTTAGAGCGGTTTTAAAAAAGGAATTGAAATAAAATACACCAGTCACAACACACATGTGATGTGCCAGACCACATTATTTAAAGTGCTTATATTATGCTTTTTGACTTTTCCCTTTCCTTTAAATGTGTTATGTATCTTTTTTTTGCATGTAATAGGTTTACAAATTTAAAAAATGGCCATCAGAGCCACTCGCAAAGCCAAAAGACAAAGCTCTGAGGGAAGAGGACACGTGGAGACCTAATTGTCATGCTTTGAGCTGGAAGCTTCCACCCCTCCTACCCAGCCAAAGTACCTGGGCATGGGTGCCCCCATCCTGTCATTTTGGAGCCAGTGTCTGCACAGTAGTTATTGGACGCTATAGCTGCAGTCTCAGAGTCCCTGCAGTCTCAGAGTCCCACCCACACTGCCCCCCAAGAACTGCGAGTCAATCACAGCTGTCAATCCTGAAGTTTAACTGCATTTTTATAGCATCAAATAAATAATAAAAACCAAACTATTCAGAAAAAAATTAACACTTGAATAATATCAGCATGACAGTAACCATTTGGGGAAACATCTGTTTGGGGGGTTATAACTTCTACTGCAGCCAGACACCATGGAGTGATCCAGATGTTTTGGCTTCACTTATACAGTCTATAGAGAAACCCCTGCTTCCTACCCCGAGCAGGGGGCAGATGTTTTCTCGGACAGGTTAAGGGATGTAAAACCGGTAGACACGCCACGTCCATACTCACCATCTGAACCGCTGGAAGTGTTATGACACCAAACAGATTTTAAAGGAACATTGTGTAAGAAAGAGAGATGAACACTCAGACTAAAACAGACCAGAAGAAAAAAAGCTAAAATGAAAGAAGGGAAAGACCAGGAATTAATCATAGAGAGAGAGAGAGGAAGCATTCTCATATTGGAAAGGTTGATAGCAGCAGTTTATGGAGCCTGGGAGTGGGATGTTTCTGAAATGAAGAATGTTCTAAAACTCTTCATATTCTTATTCTAAGAAAGGTGGTGTTACTGGTAAAGGAATACAAGTATCAAATGAATTTTATGCGGACAAGTCAATGTGTTTGCACAATTTCCAACAAAAAGTAAAAATCTTTTTTTGACTTGGTCAGAGTGTGTGATTCCTGGTTGGAGTTTGTGTTGTTTGTATCAGACAGAAATATGTTTTAAGATGATCCTAATTGCCTTATTGTCTCCATCTCCTGTGGTAGTAAATGGTTTCTGGCATCCATCCCAGGCTCCACTTTGTGTGACTGTCAGAGAGAGAAGCAACACTTAGCAGACATGAAGTCCTTTCCTTTCTAATATGATCTCTCACACCTGGAGTGCTTAATAACAATTTTTATTTCACATTTTATTTATTTACATATAATTGCTTGGTGGAATTTGGACTGTCCTGTGTGTCTTGCACACATACCACCAGAGATGGGCAGTATTTCAACTAAATATATCTCAAATACAGTTTGTAGAGAATTTTGAACTTTGCTTCTCTTTCTTATATACTATTTAGCACTGCAATACGCAGGGCTTCAATGTCACTGTTGTATGTCTTTTGCAATTGTTCACTTCGTTGCCTGTAAAGTTCAATTGGTTGCTTAAGTGCCTACATAGTTCTCCTTAGCTGCATATAGTGTCTCTGTTCCAACCTGTGCCGATGCAGATGCCCGCCCACCAAGAGCCCGGGTCTGTCCTACGGTTCAGTTTGTCTAGATTTTGAATTGGTTTTTTTTAAAGGCTACAATTGATTAATGAAATGATTTAGTTAACTGTTTTGCCGTGTGAGTAGAAATCATGCAGAAATCATTTATAGTAACACACATAAATCGTGTGTGATGTGTTATGTTCTGCGGTTGGCAGTAGCAGCAGCAGGAGGAAGACTGCAAGAGGAAGGAGAGGAGATTATCTAGAAAAAGGAATTCATCCAAACCTTGAGAGCTTCCTGTGAAAAATAAACCGAGAAAGAGAGAGAGAGTAAGAGAGAGACAAAGGTGGGAATGTTAGTAAAAACAGCCAAGTTAACTTCAAATTATTACATTGATATCACACATGTTTTACTGTGTTGAAGAGAAATGTTAATTTTTTGAAAATGCTAAAGATTAAAGACGATCACAAATAGTCAATACACATCACAACACACATCTAGTCAGTTAGAAGGTTATTGCCTGACTGGATAGTCTTTTAACTTGGTGACCTGGCTTCCAATTTGAACAGTTTTTTTCCTGATTACCATTCCGGTGCATATCCACACCACAGACTTTCCCTAGTAAGTGTTTAAAGGTGTACAGAGTATACAGAGAACAGGTTTTTGCTGCCCCCGTACAAAAAGATAGACAAGCAGTCAGCTGGTCAGACGGGTTAGTCAAATTTATTTGGGTGGAGAAAACACAGGCGAATGGGACCAGGTCTACATCCACCACTTTACACTTCTGGGATTGCTCCAGACTGGACTAGCCTGACCCTCCTCTGCAGCACTGTGGGGGAAGGTCTTGCAAAGCTAGACTACAGTGACCATAACGGTGACAGCCGACCAGATTTGGTACAGAGGTTATGGCCACATGTGTACCCATTTTAAAAAAAATTACAGGAAAAGTGGACCAATTTGCACAAAATCTATTAACATATTAATTTATCTTAAAATCTGACACATGCCCCAGATCACAAATGATTCCATATTCCACATCTAACTATTACTATTGGCGATATAACTCATTAATTTAACCAAGACAAACAACTCGCTTTTGAAAAAAAATGCCTAAAAGTGACAGCAGTGTAAATATGTTGATAACCTAAAAAGAACTTATTATTATGAGGTTGAATGTACATTTCTGGTTTTCTAGTTATGTTATCTGGGCACCACTCACCTCCTCGTCTTCAAATCCAGTCAGGTCCCATTCATGGTTCAGTCTCATCTGCCTCCTCTTCCAATGCTCCATGAACATGGCAGCTATAAACCAGAATATAATAAGACAAATACGCAAAGGCACTCAGACACTCAAATGTATTACGAGTCTAATTCATGCTCACAGTTAAAAAACGGAATAAAAAGACGAATTTATATCAGTTTTAAACATGCAAAGTTACACTTTTCCTCACGCTTCCACTTTAAATCTTTAGCTCTTGGGTTACCAGGTGCATTGGGTTCATTTCCCGGAAGAAGTTAAGAGGAAAACACAAGACTTAGACCCAGAAAACGGGTGTTAGTGTCCCCAAAGGTACTACTCATGGGGACTGGTGTTTTAACCCAAACCACTATCTTTTCTTCTCATCTTAACCGTTGTTTTTTTGCCTCAACTTAACTGTCGTCACTGCCTGATGCTCTCCTTTTGTTTCCTAAACTCAACTGCAACGGCCGCTAAGAGGGCCGCCACCCCGCAGTGCCCTGGACTCCCCCCCCCTTTTCTCGGCTAATTTTAACTGTTAAGACCAGTAAACTCTCCAGGTAGAAACTGTGGTTGGCGTCTAGGTGTAAATCTCCCTTCTTCTTTAACCACTAGCCCAGTCCAGACCAAAGATTTGCTATTTGCAAGTGGAAACTTTTTGCGACCTAACTTCAGACTTCCTTGCTTTTTGTAGCTAAATTTATAATTTGTTGTGTCTAAATATGAATGTGGACGTTAGTGATAGTGAGATGCCTGCTACAGCTACATTTCTAGTGATGATGAGTTTGTAACAGAAATGAAATGGATTATTGATCGCGACACCATCAGCTGGTTGGAGTGGAGCTGAGAATGTTTCTCTGCAGCATTCTAAAATGGTTTTGTCTCGATGTCAGATGTTTGTATTCTTCCGGTTTTGGCACGATGGAAATGTCATCATACTATTAGAATTCCCCAGGCAGCAAGCTGCAATATTCACACGCAGGCTCAATCGAACATTACACAGACCCTAGAGCAGCAGGGTGACGACCGTCCAGCTGGTTCAGACATTTGTGTTTCCACAAACAGCCCCTCTGGGTAATGTTGGGATAAGTTTAGAGTTGCGGTGCATGTGTGAAAGAGGCTTAAGTGATATCAAGTGTTAGCGTAACATTAGCTAACTTTTTTTTATCACAGGTTACCTTAGAAACCACCCAGTTCACGACTGAATATTCCCTGTGTGGGAAAATCCTCCAGTGACATCTCAGCTGGCAAAATGTGATAGTATGTATGCATTATTGGGCGAGCTAATGTGTGTTCACCCACCCCACAGAGCCATGAATATAGAGAAGAAAACGGTGGCAGGGTTGTCGAACAGGTGGCTGGCCCGGGCCGTTGCACAGGCGGTGCTGAGTTTCCAGTAGCTGCACACTTTGTCACACAGAGGACACATGGTGATGTTGTTCTTTGGATGGCAGATCTCCATGCTGGAAAACAACAGACGCACACACACACACACTCACTCATCAAGCCCACCCCAACACCAATGTACACAAGCATACTTGTAGATTTCTGGAGGGATCTAGGGGATGTGTACCCCCATCCCCAATATATAGAAAATGTATATTTGTCCTCCTTAAAAAAGATATAAGACAACCCACACCCCAAAAGAGAAAAACATTGTTCAGAGGGCTCAAAACTGTCTAACATACTAACAGCTTAAATTTGTTGGGCTACTTCTTAGAATACTGTATGTCTGAACTTCATTACGGATATTTGATGATCAAACACCTACCAAACAAACAAATACCTGTTTAGTCAAATTTACGGACCCTGCCCCACTTTTAAAATATATGTTGTCCAACAATATCAGTTTTAGGAATAGAAGGAGGACCCCCCCAGACAATGGTTCTAATGTGAAACAACGAACAGACGAACAGTCAAACAACTAATGAACACATTGGGCCTATTGTGACACAGACAGACAGGGGGTCTGGTTTGTCTTACTGTGGGGTTCAGAGTCCGGTTGAGACTCTGACAATAACCCTTGCGCTGAGCGTGTGTGGTGTGCGTCTGCATTGAGTGTGTGCCGGCAGCATGTGTCATAATATCCGGGGGGATGATGAGAAGCAGGTTGAGGAAGGACAGGAAGCCCTGGTTCCAACTAATTCATCAAAACCTCTTCCTGGCTCTATTTCATTCGTCCTCTCTCATTTCTCCATTGATTTGTTTTAGCTCTAACTTAAACAGTTTACATTAGCAAGTCATTATGTCCATTACTGAGTCCTAATATTTTATTTGTCGCACTTGTCGTCCTTGTGTATTCTGGAGTGTGGTCTAGACCTACTCTATCTGTAAAGTGTCTTGAGATAACTCTTGTTGTAATTTGATAATTGGTAATTTGACTATAAATAAAATTGAATTGAATTGAATTTACTGGTCCCCACTGGACTTCTCTAGCAAGCTTTGTCTTTAAGCTTTTTGAGAAGCTTATTTCTTTATAATGTGCTCTAGCTTTCCCAACATTTTAGAAACAGATATGGTAATAAGAATGGTCCAAAATTATGTGGAAATGCATTTTCTTGATGGAGGACCCCTAAATCCCCTTCAACGTCTTCTACAGACCTAAGGAAAACACTAATCTACCTCAAAGAATGGTCTTACCTTTTGGAAAAAACTCTTATTGGATTTTGATCAATCTCATTGCTGCGCGTTGCAAACAGAGTCTAATCTTCTGGCAGCAAGGCTACAATCCCAGTGACATTTTATATTTTAAACCTACACGGCAACTCTTAAAAAACAATTGTGGTTTAACCAATGTGGTGGAGTAACTAGAAGACAAGGGGGAGAATAAGGTAACATCAGGTAACTCCCGGGTCACGGGTCATGGGACGAGAACATCTTTTCGGCCATGCTCCATCACTAAACCTGTCCTGTGGTCAAATATGAATTTTTGTGTGTCTCAAGAGATTTAGGGCGTCTTGGCACCTGCATGATAAAGGAATGTTGTGTTCAAGGACTTTCTTCTTTGGAAGTCAGCGGAACCTAGGCTGGAGGGCCACACACACTGGACTTACAAACAAGATTTAGGTGAGCATCTATGTTTGAGGAGCATATATTAGGGCGACCATTAGTCTCGCATTGGCTTTTATGGCAATGAGTATAACGATGCGCTGTAGGTGGTCAGTGAAGCCTCAGTCCGGCATTGCCAGACCTATCCCCCTAGGGCTTAGGAGCAATGTCTGGCTATACTCCACAGAAATTCTGGGATAGGACAAAAAATCAAACAGTCTGTGTTTCTTTAAACCAATCACAACCAATAATTAATTGGCGACTCCTGACAAACCCCAAACTCCCGTTTTTATATTTCTGCTTTATGGATAAAAAAAAAAAGATCCAACATGTTAAACGGTCAGCTTCACACGCGCTGGTAGGGGTATTTTTCCCCTTTGGACCGAGCCAGTATTGCTGTTTACCCCTGCTGACAGTCTGTATGCTAAGCTAGACTAAGCAAGGTCTGACTCCAGCTGCTGTTACACAGACGTGAGACTGAAAGCCTTCGTATGAACTCGCTCTTAGAAAGAAAGGTAGCCACAAAAGTGTGTGTATGTGTGTGTGTGTGTGTGTGTGTGTTTGTGTTTACCTTGGTATGTTGTCATCGACTGTTGCACATCCATACAGGAACACAATGACTCCCACTACAGAGGCAGGAATCAACATCTGGGTATACAGACCCAACCAGGCAAAGTACAGACCAATCTTCTCGCCAAAATACTTCCTAAAACCACAAAAAGACACAAATCGTTTAGATTTTTAAGACAAAAATACCTTGTCGGTATTCTTTTTGGTATGACATGGAAATCTAAGCTGTACTTTATGCTTGACCAGGGTTATCAAATCTTAAAGTAAAATGTAAGCACAGATTCATAATAAAAACAAAAAGTATTGTAGAAATACTTTGTTGACAAAATGTGAATGTGCTTGTGGCAAAAGAGCTGTCATTGATGAAGGGGTTAAAAGTACTGTGGGTGACCTTTGATGCACAAAAAACATAAGCATAAAGTCATAAAAATAGTTTAGGCTGTCCTGGCATGGAGGTGCGTGGTTTGAAGGTTGCGAGAACAGAATAGGAATGGGGGACCGAGGCCCCGACCTTGGTGTGTGTATGTGTGTGTGTGTGTGTGTGTGTGTGTGTGTGTGTGTGTGTGTGTGTGTGTGTGTGTGTGTACGATAACAGTTTTTGTCTAAAAAAACAAGACATCTACCTATGATGAGAGGATAAAAGCTTGAGGGAGAAAACAGATAAGAGTTCCTTTTCAGTCAAGATCTTGGTGGACCAGCTCTGACTTAAAGTTAGATTCTTAGAACTTCGATGCTGTTTGTGAACCCACAGCTGTGTTGTACTCTTTGTCTCAGATTGATCCTTGTGTTATGGTAAACTTGATGAAAGAAGGCGTGGGAATGAACAGATTGGAGTCAGACTTGACAGGCCTTAGAGCCTTATTTTAGACATACTTCCTTCTACAGCTATCCTCTACCAAACCTCCCTGTGTACCTGTGTACTTTGTGCGTCGCTTGAGGATTCAAAAGTGTATCCAACGGGGGACAAATCAATGCTGATCAACCTTGGCCAATACTGAAATGGCTTTCTTGTGAATTACGATCTTGATTAAGAAGTTCTAACTGCATTGAAACACAACATCTACATCCTACGTATAAATGCTCCGTTCATAATACAATCCACACTTTTTCAAGAAGAATATCCATAAGGAAAGATGTTCACATTGTTGAAGGGCTTAATTGCATTTTGTGAACACACCAGGCAGTTGTTAACATCTTGTACACTTTTCCAAGTGCAGAATAGCTTTGTTGTAAGCCTGTTTGTAACGTGATCCTTGTTGTTGAAGCGAGGGGGGCCACGCTGGTGGGACAGATCGGTATTGCGGTCAGTATGTGCACTAGAAGTGATTCCAAAGTTACTAGTGCAACCATTTTCTGGATGCCTTTTGGGTCAAAGGGGCAAAAGTTTACAGATGTTTTAGTTTTTCTCAACTTTTCCCTGTAGTGGTTTTTAGCACCTTTTAAATCTCTGTAGCTCAGCATGCAGCGCCGGACTGAAACTCCGCGTCCCATTCAAAGTGAACAAAAGAACACTCTTAGCTTCAGAGTATGCATCTGTAAATGGCCCCTTAGCGTTCACTTGACTCACACAACCAACATTTGATGGGAAAGTGTGATATGGCCATGATTTGCAAAACAAATGTGTAACATAAAGGTTTATGTAACAACTGTGCTCATAATTGTTTTTGTTGATGCAAAAGTACAACATAGAGAAAATGTGCTTACCTCTGACTAATTTAGCTGTGACATCACAAAAAATCTGTCAACGCCCTTGGCATTCTAGGTATTTCTAAGTAAAATATTCTTCCACACAGCACCCACTCAGCACTGTTAATTATGGACACAGTCTAAATATGACACAGCACAAATTGAATCTGTACAAATCAAGGATGACCAGAGTTGTTAACATACAAGATTGGCAGTAAATGATATTCCTAAAGAGATATGTCCTTACCGCACAAGTCCGATGGGCTGGTACTTGTAGAAGACACTGTAGTTTGCCCACTCGTCATTCAAAAGCTAAGGAAGACATTCAACAGTATTTTGTTGAATTGTTTGTACAATTTGATCATACCTTTAGCCTTTCTACTGCCATATTTGTCTTTGATACAATGGTTGTGTAGAGTTCTAGCTCAGAAAAAGCCAGTAAGTAAACTTTTGAGTTGGGATTAGTTTTTTACAAAAAGAGAAAAGAACAGAGGCTACTTTCGTGTGGAGCAACATAATGGGAAATTCCATGCATGTTAAACCAGAAATACATTTATAGTGTATATGTGGACGCCAGCAGCAGGCGTTTCACATGGGTTACATAGCAAGAGAGAACAAACATTACACCGACTGGCACACATTTAGGATGTTGTTAGGATGTTGTTCAAGCTCACCCAATTTTTCGTTTGTGCTCCAAAGTTGAAGTGTTGACATATTTTGTGGTCCTGGTGTGTGTATCTCAACTGTATGTGGACTCTACATGCGCTAAGCTGGACATGTGAATGCAAAACATGAAACAACATATCTGTGAAGACTTGTCACCAGCTTTGACGCGTTTAGAAAACTCTCTGACCTTTCTGTCATTGAAGCTCTCCTGATTAATGTCTCCCTGGAGAAGGAAAGAGAAACACTGAAGCTAGTTACAATGAACACTAACTAGAGACTGTAAACTGGGTTTAACCGTCTGAGATGGGTTTCCAGACTACGACAAGATAAGACTACTTTAAATTAAAGGTGAATCTACAGACGTTTTCTTTCACCTCATCTCCTTGTGATTACAAAAATATGACTGATTACATGGGCTCCAAAACACTAGCATGTAAACATGACTTGGAAATAGGACAACCTATAATACAAGTAATAATAAGCTATTATTGCGGAGGTTAGTACTACACTACTCACATCGTGAAGAGGATACGCTGCTGTATAGATACCACTTCCCAGGAGACTGGTGATACCTGCCGAGAGAAAACACAGACCCACGTGGCAATGTGGGTTCCACATCTTCATCCTCTGGCTCAGTTAATGGGACCACGGCAGAGTTATTGTAGCTTTCAGGCCTCTGAATTTTATTTCTTATAAGTATGGGTTTGGGATAATAAACCTCGCCCCTACATTTGCCCTTTATGTATAAACTTAATAATCTTAGGAGTCATGTTAGCCCTGCCTGTGTCACATTGCTCTACAGTGGTGCATACACTCCCCCTTTCTCATGTACTAGAGCACACTTTTATCTTAACAACTCACATTCACAGACACTGAATTGGCGGCTTCGGGAGCAATTTGGGGTTCAGTGTCTCACCCAAGGACGCTTTGAAATATAGACTGCACACACTACTTTTTAGCTCGCAGTTAGACAACTTTGTATATCACACACCGATGAAATGTTAGCTTGCACACAGACAACTGTTTAGCTCGTACAAAAAGGTTGTGATATGAAATTGGTGTTTGTGCAAGCTTTTTTGTTTGTGCTGGAAAAAGTAGTATATGTGCATGCTTTGTTTATGTCTTTTGTGAGAAAAAAAATATATAGTATGTTTCAGGTAAAAGTGGAGTACGTGCTTTTTGTGTGTGTGTGTTTGTGTGGTAAAAGTTAAGTATGCATCCTTGATATATGTCCTAAACAGCCCACTCCCTCACCATTTTCAAGTTCTTGACATCTTCATAAAAGGAATACAATCATCAGTCTCTACACAGATGATATATTTGTGTTCCTACAAAACCTCAAGTAAACTTATTGACTCAAACGTTGCAGACTATTCTAATTACCAAAATTACTCTTCCGTTCTTTCATTACGTAGCAACAGCTGACATGACCCCGCCCAAAATCCTTCTATCTTTTTATGGACATGTAACATCTCTTATTTAAACATTCTTTTTTTCAAAGAATGTCCGAGCTGTTTCAACTTTACTCCACCACTCCAAACAATAAATAGCAACCTCAGCACTGGATGAACCTACCTACATCCATATACAATTGATAAACTGTTATTAACAATTATTTCATTTTAACCCTCCCTCACCTGGTCCAGTTGTTAGATTCAATCATCTCCAAATTTTACTGGAAATCCAGACACTGAGAATAAAACTGAGGCCTGGGGGCCTGGGATAGTGAGCCAGACTTACCCATGCTGTACTTGGCCTTGCATTTTGTTCTTTTGAGAATTTCAAAAACCTGAAAGGAAATTTAAAAATCAGAAGAACTTTGCTTTATTTCCCATGCTTTTGAAGATAAAATTCCATGAAATATTGCTCTTCTCTGCAATGGCAATATTTAACCTTAACCAAATTCCTGGTGGTTTTTGTTCAGAAATTACACAAAAGGATGGTTCTGACAGTTGACAGTTGGGGGAAGGACTGTCTATTCATCAACCCATGGGAGAAGACTTCTGTGGACTTACTATTGAACTCCTGGTTCTGCTGTCAAAGAAGTCATCTTTATCTGAGAGGTCAAACCTGTGAATTAACAACACAAACACACACATACTTTTCACTGTCTGTTGAAGTTCAGACATCTTAATGTTGTGTGCACACAGTATTAGTACAGTAACACATGTTTTGGATCAATGTTAAGAACAGCCAAAGGAAATAACATTTCTTGCCATGTTCCAACTTAACATCTTCCAGCAAGGCAACGGGCATCTCTGCTAGACCTTTAATGTGAAAATATAGGTTTCTCCAGAACCTGGATATGTTTTAGCAATGCTACTCAATTGTATAAAAAGTGCCAATGTTGCTATAAGTGTATGCATGTTACCTCATTTAAACATGTGCACATTGAACAGGAGTACAGAGATGTATTAATCAGTTTGATTGGCAGCGCAGTTAGCGGTGCATTTTAGCATGTCACCCTTTTCAGGTGAATCTGGTTTCTTTGGACAAAACCTTCATTGCAGGTGGCCTCTTTACTGTTGTGTGGCCGGTCCACCCATGTTAAGATACAAGGGTCCAACCTTTTTTCTATAAAGGTGTAAACGGTGCACTTACAGGTGTTGTTTCTCCCTGGAGAAAGTGTGTGAAAGGTGTTTGAAGTTCTTGGGTTGATGCTCCTCAACATGAGGGTGAAGAGGGTCAACAACTTTACTGACCAGGGAGCTGATCTTCTCCACAACACCACTCAACTGCTTGACTTCATACACCTAGAAATCACCACAACACACACACACACACACACACACACAGATTAGCTCTACTCAGCTTAATGGCATGCTTGTGGAGGTTAGGTAACACCAACAAATTATGGTTTTCACCAAAACAACCATGGTAAATTTCTGTATTTAGGCAATCACTATACTGTATATGAACTTAAGTCCTCCCCATGGCCGGATTTTCATGAGGGCACGATGGCTGTTTTCTGTAATATTCTTGGGTTTCCATTTTGTTATTGTGTTTTTATTAAATGTTGTGTTTTCCATACAATGCCATTGCTTATAGACCCACTTAATAAATGTGTATATGAGTATCACTGTCATTTCTGGACAGAATTGACAGTAAAAACGATAGCTTGCTCTAATGCACTGCACAGCCACTGCGATCAGCAAAACTCCAGTTGTTCACAGCAACAGTGCAATTTGAAACGGGTTCTTTTAACATTGCACACATACACAGATAGCAACCAAGTTGGGTTACTCAAATAGCATTAGAAGAGAAGAGGCTCCTTCATTCTTTACCCAGAGCAAAAGACGGAGACAGCGAGTCTTACCTTCTTGGTGGGCATCTTTAGCTTCATTAACTCGGCCTCTCGACAAAGAATGTTCCAGGGAGCGTGAATCTTCACAAAGCCCACCCCTGCAATCTTGGTCTGAGAGACATACAGCAAACTAATATTAGTCAGTGGTGTACAATTCCCATTTGGTTATCGTTAGAGAGACAAAACAGAAACTTAGACCATAATGTTGTTAAGTATAGTGTGGACAACCCTCTAGGCCAGCGATTCCCAAAGTGCGAAGGGCACCCCTTGGGATGCTTGAGGTGGCTCTAGGGGGTGCACAAGAGGAAAAAATGACTAGTGTAATAGCTACACCAACACTTTTTAGTTTTCATGAAATAAAAACCAAAAATTAAAAACTTTGCTTTATAAATTTTAAATCAAAAACTTACATTTTAATAAATTAACAAGTGTACCCAAAATGCACTTTAAAAAAAAAAGGTGTCTAGAGACCTCCATGTTTTACAGAATAAAGGCGATGAGAGAAGCAGATGTGACTGGAAATTAATTTGTATCAACAGGCGGATTTAGTATACCTCCTAATAATAATGTATTCAGCCTCTCGAAGCCTTACACTGGGCTCAGTGATATGAGCCCAGTATAGAGCCCAAAATATCAAAGAAGAGTTGCTCCCATATATGTGTGTGTGCAAGAGTAGTTTGTGTTTGAGGAATCAAGCCCTTCTACGAGGTACCTCCAGTCAGCCATTGCAATTCACTGATGTTGTTGCTGTATTTTCTATTTATATGTTGGCACCAGGACACCTTATACATGGGCACAATATCAGTTTACACTGTTACACGCCTGTTACACAGATACATCCCAGCTGCAACCCTGCAAATAGTTTTATAAAAGTAAAAAGGCTACTCGTAACAAAACACCTTCACAAGTACAGTTCTTGTACTTTTCATTTAGTTTTCTTTGCAGTTTATTGTTCTACAAGTGCCTCAAATGCTGTCATTCAATATTGTAGTACTTGCACTACTTGCAGTGTACAGTATATTCACTGTACTGTAAGTTGTGATATCTTTTTGGTTTTCATTGCAAAATGTGTTTACTAATTGAAATCAACATTTTTTTCTACATGCCGTAGACACTGTGTTCTCGAGTGTTTGAGCTAATGTCTAATGAGTGCTCTGTAGAGTTTGGTTATCGACTGGCGGTGTGCATGATCTAAAGGTACTGATTCTTTTTGCCAGAGTCAGGTGTTTTGTGAATATAGTTTGACAATTCAGAGAAAATAGTTGAGAGTTTCAAGAAATGTCTTAACAACCGAGACAAACTGAAATAGAGAGAGGACATGGATCAGATGTACAGAAGGATGGAAGACAACAGGAAACCTAAAGGAGGAACGGATATGGAGAGAGAAGAGAGGTAAAGAAGAGAGGAAAAGAGAGCGGAAGAGGTGAAAGAGGAAACAAGAAAGGAGGGATGGGCAGAGGAGAGGGAACAAGATAGGATGGAAGAGGAGAGGAAATGAGAGAGGAGAGGAAAAAGGAGAGGAGAGCTTTACAAAAAACTTCTAAACACAGGAAGTCTGGATGGGACCCAATTTGGCCTGAAATAGCAGTGTTTAATTCCAGTGTCATGGAAAATGACTTTTTAAACTGTATACATTGTGACCAATGATGCACAACACCACTTTCTTCTTTATTTCTATTTTCACTTTTTAACCTTTTCTACTTTATTATCCTTTCTCAAATTAGCTCACATCTGATAAGCTCCTTGATATCATATGTCAGTCTTTAGTTGAGCTTGTAGTCATCCGAGGTTAAAAAAAGGACCTTATAGGCCGTGTAGTGTAATCATTTGGCTTGCAATGTCAATCAGTGGGGAGAACATGCTACAATGCTACATCACAGCTGGGTGAAAACCCACAACAGACCACAACAGCCAACATCACAGCTGGTGAACACGCACAACAGACCACAACAGCCAACATCACAGCTGGGTGAACACGTACGACAGAGATGCACGTCCAAAAGCAGGGCCTGAAGATGTTTTTGTCGGTTGCTCGTTCCAGCTGGCCACCTGCAGGTAAATTGACAGTGTTACCTGCCAATTGCTAAATTCACTGCATGTGACACGTAGTCGGGTGTTTCAGGCCCTGTCCGAAAGACCACATCGCTAGTTGGAAAAAGAAATACATCTACTTAAACCTAAAGGGCAAGTACTGTTTTTGTCAACCTGGACCCTATTTTCCTATGTTTTTGAGACCAAGCCACTGATGGGAACATCAGTCTTTGAAATCGGTCCAGTATTAAGCTGAAACTCTGCAACCACCAGCTGCAGAAATGGGCTGTAATGTAACCCCATGGGACAAATTTGCATTGTCAATTCAGTGCACTAAATTTGCTGTTTTTTTCATTATGGAAAGGATCCCTACAGAAATAGACCTATTTAAAACCTCTTTAAGAACTTTCTGTTTAACCAGAAACAGCTCTGAGGGAAACGTTTCTGTAGAAATAGATTTAGGTGGGGTTAAAAGTGTGCCTGTAAAGATTAAATGGATAAAGACATTAACTCACATCCTCATCTTTCTCCAGCTCCAGCCCCATGTCTCTTAGTTTCCCTTCAAACTCCTTCCTCCTGAACACCTTGTGATCCTCCTGACCATTGAAGGTCTCTCCAGGACAGCCCAGCTCCACGTCAGCCACCGGTGAGGATGGCAGGGACGACGAGTCTCTCGCCCTTTGTGCTTGGTGATTTCGGAAATGTTCGCCAAAGCTCTGGGGGCCCCGGCGCAGGCTGCGGGCGACAGCATTTTCAGTGAGCAGGTGCGATGGCTGTCGGCCAGAGCGGCCCCCGGCCGGCTTCTTCACGTGGTAGGTGAGGATGTAGTCGACCCGCCGCTGACCGTCCTGGAAGTAGAGGCCGTGCTGGCAGAGGGTGTTTTCCTCGGGGGTTAGAGCCTTCAGCAGCTGCAGGATGCACACAGAGAAGACGTTTTTTTGTGAGCAGTTTTGTATCTGTTATGTTTTTGGGATGTAGGATTTAGAAAATAAAGTAATCTTTTGCTCATAGTTGATTGACAGCTTGGCCACTGATTGGCAAATAGTCCACACCATAGTAATTGGGGAGTTGGTAAAAAATAAATAAAGGGAAAGTTTGAAATCCAAGCTTTCATTGAGACCAAACAGTTATTTCAACCATCTTGTATCATCATATTTCATCTAATTTAGGAATTCATCATTACCATTATATATTCTCACTCATTGACACACAGGTTGCCTTAGCCTACAACATTTTGGAAGGATCATAGAAATTTGATTTAAAATGTATTTTTTTTAATGTTTTATTGCTAATATTTCAGTTTGCATGTCAAAGGAAATCAAGCTGCCCCTGCGTCACTAGGTCCCCAGGAGTTCCCTGGACAGTTGCCCTGAAACCTCGACTGTCCCGGGCAAGCCAAGAAGGAGGTGAAGCACTTTAGTAATGAGTTACTTTGCCAAATTAAGCTTTGTCAATACCAAGATGTCATCTCCTGTATGAAAGGGCTACTGTATATATACAACTGATCCCCCGAGACTTTCCACCATCTCCTAAATAATACTTTCCATCCAGGACAATTAGCAAGAGACAGCAGTGAGGTTCTCTCTGACGGGTTGATATGACAGTGTCTGTCCACTGTTGTAATAAAAAAATACAATTGAACACTAATTAGATGGAGAATTACATTCTTCAAAAGCTTCCCAGCCAGACTCAAACCAGGGACCCTAGGTCACCTGGGGTACAGATTACACGGAGCACAGAGATAGCGTCAGAAATGAGCAAAAACGTGATAAATTATGGACAAGTGGATAAATCTTGGATGTAACAGTTTGGATTTAATGCTCAACAACCCCAAAAAAGGCACAAGTTCCGGGCTGGATAGAAAATCACCTGTAGAGCCTAGAAAGACCCCAAAGTTTGTTAGCTTTTAGATGCAAAAATCTGTAAGTTTCTGTCTTTTTTGGTTATTAAATGATTGAAATATGAATTAGAGGTTCCGTTTTTGCTTGTATACGATTGTTTCGGTTGCAGAAAAGCTTGTGAGGGTGGATTGTTCAACACCTGAAATAGAGCTCAGGCAGCTTCTCTGTCTGAGCTCTTGCCCCCCACCCCCCCTTTCTGAAAAGCCCAGTCTTCTCTGATTGGTCAGCTGACCCACTCCACTGTGCTTGCTCAATGCAACAGCCATGGGCAGCACATGTGAAACAGTGGGCCGACGTTTCAATCAGTGACATCACTAACTGAAGAATTTCAAACAGGAAGGGGGGAGGGTGTTCCAGGCATTTAAGAAAAAGTGCAAAAGAGACAGGAACAATTCAAAAAAGCATAATAGGGGCTCTTTAACCTGTTCTCAAACTTGCATGCAGTTGGAGCTTATTGAAATGCACAGCAATGAGACTCCCCAGCGCTTTCTAGAAAATATTTTTGGAGACATAAATAGTGTGTGAATTATGAGCTGTGGTGTCACATGAGGCCTCAACATGTCTCCGTTAGATCTACTTCTGGCTGCAGATCTGAAAAGAAGATGTCTACAGATCACACTACACAGAGAACGCAACATTTGAAGGGCAAGACACTTGAATCAGTTTACAAGTCACAGGTCACGTCGGGGTCCAATAGTTGGTTCCATGTTGGATCCAGAGTGCAGTTGGCAAAATACCTTGATTACCTCAACTCACGGGTGGGGCCAGGGGTCCCCGTAAATATGATAGGGTCCCACTGGTATGCCCCCCGCCCCCGCCCCCCCCCCCCCTCCAATCCATTGGTCTAGAGTGTTGTGATTTCCACTGAAACAGAGTACTGTCACCAGGCTCCCTTTTCTGCCAGGTTGTCCATTCCTTGCCACATGACCAAATAATATTTCCATGATGACTATCCAAAATTCTGATACCATGAAACCAGCACTGGAATTGTTTTGTATGAAAGTGGCAGACTGAGTTTACAGAAAATGTAGATCATATTTGGATATAAAATTTCTTTACAATGAAAACAAGTTAAAATGATGTTTTACTGAGCAGAACAACATTGAGTTGTTCTATGTTATCCAATGTTTTCTATATTTCTAAGGAGTTTTTCTTTGCTGTACTCTGGTACAAGCTTATTCTGATTGCGCCGGATACACTTATAGTTTTATTACTGTCTGCTTTACATAATTAACGTTAATTCCACAGCAGCTAGAATTAAACTTTGCTGTCGTCTGGTTAAAGTGCTGCAAGAGAAAAGGCGCATCACACTGTGGACTCTGATGAAAACTCTGACTGTGTTCCTTTTCAGCGTGCAGGATGCCTTTAATAAACATTTCATATGTCGTATGAGTACAATCCAAAACATCTGGTTCCCCCCTAGTGGCTGATTGCAGTATAAGTTATAAACAACACCCCAACCACGTTAAAAAAATCAAAGTACACGTCAAATACTTTTTCCAAAAGATGGTTTCTGTCATTTTAGCTGGAAGTTATCACACTTGTTCAATTATTTCTGATAATTTTAGTTTTTTGTATTTGATGCTACAAAGAGGGAGTGAAACTAATGATTGACAGCTGGGATTCACTAATGTTTGGTCGGCGGGGTGCATGGGCGGGACTTTGATACCGCGGCTCCACCACCCCGATCACTACTGCTCAGACTCTGGCTCCAAAACTACAAAACGGCAGCGCACTTAGATGTGAGATTTTGGCTTTGTGAGTTGGAGGAAGTCGTCCTCCATCTTCATACACGGCCTATGGTACTATTCAGCCTGAAAAATTGTTAATGTATTACAGCGTTTAATGTTCAATACAGTGTTTAGAGGGTGTAATTTAAGATAATTCCATTGGTTTTTAGGCATTGATCCACAATACAGTAGGTACCAAAAGTCAAGATGCATGTATATCGGACTCTTCTGCTTTAATTGTGATCATTCTTTCTTTTTGATCTTATTTTATCTCTCTTAGTAACTCAACTCTGTGAAGTGCAGAAATAAACCACTGGAAAACTGATCTCTTTCTCACTACATGGCCATGATTCTGAGAGTAGCTCTGTCACCTCAGTTACTGTCAGTAGATATGCTAAATTCTCATTCTCATTTTATTTAATTTTATTGCCAATAAAACCAGTTTCAGTATTGGTACCAAAACAGCTCCGGTGCTGCCGGAGATTCCGCCAGATGCAGCTCTTTTCAGCGGTTGGTTAACAGAAATACTTTATTTATCCCCGAAGGGAAATGCGGTGTTACAGTTGCACAACTGCTCCT
>NC_048414.1:28619117-28628800 GCF_013103735.1 Etheostoma cragini
AGGACTATGGTTACCTGGTCCTCAGATCTCTGCAGGGTAAATCCAGACAGCTAGCTAGACTATATGTCCAATCTGAGTACTATGGTTACCTGGTCCTCAGGTCTCTGCAGGGTAAATCCAGACAGCTAACTAGACTATCTGTCCAATCTGAGTACTATGGTTACCTGGTCCTCAGGTCTCTGCAGGGTAAATCCAGACAGCTAGCTAGACTATCTGTCCAATCTGAGTTTTCTGTTGACGACTAAAACTACTTCTGAACGTACACATGTTCCACCAAAACAACTTCCTTACTGAGACTATTCAGCAGCGGCACCAAGGCTTCGCCCATGATGATTGTGATTGGTTTAAATAAATGCCAATAACCAGAGCATGTTTTTCTCTCATCACAGAAAGTTGTATGGACTAGCCAGACCTTCCTGTGCCGCTCTGTGGAGGAAGATCTGGCAAAGCGAGACTAGCAGCGGGCCAACATGCCAGTGCAGCTATCATATGTTTGGAAGTGAACATAGCAGTGTTCTATAAAATAAGCAACCCAAAACATCTGTCAGCTGTCAGGCAGAGTACGTGACACAGGAACAGGACACAGATCATGGAGTCACTCACACCCACAGCATTGGAGAACCTTCCCCTGCAAATACCAGGCACCACAGTCAGATCTTTAGCAACTTGAAGCATAGTGTAACTTCAGGCAGGGCACGGAGTCAAGCTTGGCTATTATCTCAGCTGTTAGCGGACCGTTCCTAAGACAGCACACCAGCTGATGGCTCAGCTGATTCCAAATAGTGCACTACTGGTTTTCCCAGCCCACCTTGCTGCATCTCTGCTAGCACTAACAACCGTCCTCCACCCAACTCCTCCTTTTAATTAATGTTGTGTCTCTTTCATTGATGCTGCTCTGTTCTGTACCTGATCCTACATTTTCCTTAAGGCTTTCCATCCATGCACATGGAAGGGCAGGGAGGTGTGCTCTCATAGTTTCCACGTATGCACGTAGAAGTGTGGCGAGGCCCCAGAACAGAGCCATAACAACAAATACAAATTGCAGATAAGGTAACCTATTAAAAAAAGTGGTCCTGACTGAAATGATATCTGTGTAGTCCAGTGTGCCAAAAACAATGACTCATGTTATGCCATGCCCTATCAAGTCAACAGACCATTTTTGTATTATGGAAGGACAAACCATTTTGGAAACAAAACAATCTGGTCAAGGTCCATTTTTCTGAAGACAGATATTACATGTTTTTGTTGTTGTTGTCAGACCTTTGTCAACTGCTAGTCTGAATCAATGCAAGTACATTTCCAGGATGAAGCCTGACATCCGGCTTTGCCCTTCACCTTCTGCTTTCTGTGTGTTGCTGATCTCGAGATCTTGCTGCTACAGGAAACAACAACAACCTTTGAGCTAGAATGGCAACTTTTGAAGAAAATTTGGATGGTGCAACACGGCAGGCCTGCTTGGTTCTTTCGGGGAAAGATTTACAATAGAATGTGTCTAGTGCATGTCCTCTCCAACTGGGACGTTTTGGGTGTGATTGCTGGGATGGCTGTGGACCAAGTACACACAGAGATAAACTGGTGAGAGCCAGTGATGTTTAAACACATATCTAATTTAAATAGCTCATGTTACTGCATTGGTGGTTCCACCCAGTGCCCCCCTTCTGGCCCTGCCTCTGCACCACTTGTGGAATACCTGCACAACAGGGACAGGAAGTAGAACAGGGACAGGAAGTAGTTCCTTTGGAGAATATGGTCAACTAGTGTGTTGTAACAGTGTTTGGTCATTGAGAACGAGCTAGCATGCTACGGTTAGCCACCTCGTCTCTAGTGACATAGAAAGCCGTGCAGATGTTGAACATCTCCCCCAGAGACTGAAGACAGAGGACGTTCAGAAACCGGTTCCCACTCAAAACACCATGGATGTTTTCTTCCAAGTGTGTATGTGTGTGGAAGCACAGGAGACACAAAATGACCCCCCAAATCCCAGAGAAAGTGTTTTTTTCATAATATGGGCTTTAAGTATTTAATTGGCCATCAGTTCAATTCAGGTTCTAAATTCTATAGTTGCGGGCCATCATACATGTTTTTAGGGGTTCTCGCCACCTCCTCCACATCCCAGTTGCCGAAGTTGGAGTACCAAGCTGAGGCTAGTCTGTCACTCCCCGATGTGAGTCGAGTGCAGATGTGAGTCACGCATGTGTCACTCTACAACGAGTAGCCCCCGAGATGCTAACGAGAGACTTCTGTAATGTTAACACAGTAAAAATGGACCTACTTAACGGAGTTGGTTCACTGCTGCTACAAGTTAACATCAAACACAACAAAGGCTGTCACTAGAAGGGTGTTTTAGGCTAACGTTAGCAAGCAATCAATCATAGATAGCTAAAACGTTTCTAAAATGATTTCCATCTTCTGTTATTGTTTGTAATGAGAAAAGTTTATTTTTGATTTCTCAAATTTCAGAATGACACGTTATGCCGTAGTTCGTTTAAATCTTAGCATGCACAACTCAAACGTGCACTCGATGCACATCAAGGAGTGAGACATCCATCACCGGATTGCGTTAAACAACCAGCTAATACCAAAAACAACAAAACAACTGGCCTTTAACACTGTTTGGAAACAAAATACAATACACAATACACATATCTTGAGTGCTTCATGTAGCCATCAATCAAAAGTTGTGGTTAACCTGCAACATGGGCTTTAAAATAATCTCCACACGTTTGACAGGGGGGGGGGGGGGTTTGTCCCTAAATTACAATATCCTTCCTGTATTAGTGTTACTTGTAACAATTATCTGCAGTACTAGTCTAGATCTCAGAACAGACTTCATTCCTGTGGCTTCACTTTGTCTTGTGTTATCCTTTTTTCACTTCAACGCTGTCAGTCTCTGTCTGCTCTGATTCAAAGTCAAGACTTGTGTTTGCAATTTGTGCAAACACCAAAACGGTCTAGACACATAGGAATTCCTGTGCAGGCTGTCTGAATCAAGTAAAAATAGTAACAGGCAAAGAAAAGCACAGAGACTAAAATAGAAAAAGAATATAGTCTACAAGGTAAATTAATTCAAAAGAATTAGACAACCAAAATGTAGATACTGGACAAAGAGTGCAACAAAACATAATAAATTGGGAAAACTGTAACTGGAGGATACAACCACGGGGAGGATTTACATTTGTCATTAGAATAAATAATGCTAATGTTGCTTACTAGTTGACAGTAGAGTGAAGTAGTGAGGCTAATAGCCCATTTTATCATTGTGAACTGAGGCAGGGACAAAAGTCTTTTTGTCTCATGTGGAGACACTCACCTTAAACTTGCCGTGGAAGATGACATCTTGCAGAAAGTGTGGAGCCTGTTGCTCAGAACTAGAGGTGGGAAACACGTCTGCTTCCTCTGTCATTGTCCAGTCCCGGCAGGTAAAAGGCAGAGATGAAGTGGCGTGGTGAAGAGTTGTTTCCAAACAGAATCAGTGGGATTTGTCTCTCCGTCTGTGTTTCTCCTGTATGAAATGTTACATGAAAGTATCTGGCTTTCTCCCCTGCCTCTCCTGTTATGTTCTTGTGACTTGCCACTTTTTCTGTTGCTTTTCCTCCCTTTAGAGCTATGCGTGGCGCTCCGTGTCAGTGTGGAGTGGCCGGAGTGCGCCTGCAGCCTTGTTACTTGAGAAGCCGTCCGTGAGCCAAGATCTAAACTTAGACAACGATAAAACTGTGATGAACGCAAGGTGCCCTCTCTCACTCTCTCAGTCTCTACTCAACTGTAATCACGACACACCATCAGCCACCCCAACACACACACCAACATCTCTCTCTCTCTCTCTCTCTCTCTCTCTCTCTCTCTCTCTTTCTCTCTCTCTCTCTCTCTCTGCCAACGGCTAATAATCAAATGTGATGCATTCCATGTAAAACAAATGACAACATTGCTCCCAAACTGAAAACATTCCCTAACAACACTCTCATAACTCCACAGAAGCGTATATGTGTGTGTGTGTGTGTGTGTGTGTGTGTGTGTGTGTGTGTATGCGTGTGTGTTTGTGCGTACATGTGTATTACTCAGTGGTAAAAGAAGTATTCACATCCTTTACTTAACTAAAATTACTAATACTACACTGTAGAAATACTCTGTTGCAAGTAAAAGTCCTGCATTGAATTTGTGACCCAATAAAAAGTGTGTCAGTGTCATTAGGAAAATAAAGTTGAAGTATTAAAGTAAAAGTACTCGCTATAGAAAAATCCTCCCATTTTAGAAAGTATAACGGATGGTCTCATCACCTCAGCTGGACCTGTAACCGTTACATTGTCGGATAGTTCAATTTAAAATAAAACATCAGATTTTAGAAACTACATGTGTTCTGTGTGCAGAAATCTTGATGTAGAAAGTAACTAGTAACTAAACTAACTAGTAACTAAAGCTGTCAGATGAATGTAGCGGAGTAGCTTAAGTAAAAACTACTATGTTATTCTCTGAAATGTTGCGGTCAAGAAGTAGAAAGTGGCACAAAATGGCAAGACTCAAGTAAAGTACAAATACCTCAACATTTTATCTTAAGTACAGTACTGGAGTAAACTATTGGCTTTCTTTAGGTTGACTTTAAACTCTGGTTGCATCCAGCAACATTAATCAGAACCGCTGAGCAATGTTACATGCTGGAACTGGGAAGCTATGAGAACGTTCTGGACAGACCTGCTTGGTTCTTTCAGAATTACAAAGAATGGGTTTACAGCATCGCCTCTCTAACTGGGACATTTTGGGACATATTGGCATGGATTTGCTATGGACAAAATACCATAAAATACCTTCATGCACATCAGACTTACTGGTGGGATGCCAGCCAACGCTGCTGTGCAGTTTACTTATGGTCTTGATTCTTTATGCAGAGTTTTGTGAATGAGGCCCCAGGACAGTGAAAGCCTGTAACAATTAAATTGTGTAATCGCAATATTTTTGTATTAATCACTGTTTCTTTGTTTAACCGAAATTATTTGCTAAGGTCCTATGGGGTATGACGGTTGATAATTTTTTCAATATTTTCATTTAAGAAAACAGTACAATGTTTTATGAAACAGCAGAGGTGTGTTGTACTTTATAGGCTGTGTACCTGTGTTCGACAAAAGGAGACACTTATTTTGTCATGGTTATATTTTTTTCTGTGGCTGTAGGCCCATATACTGTATGTCTGAGTTTAATGCTTTATCATGTGGGGTGCCCCAGGGTTCGGTTCTGGGACCGATTTTATTCTCCATTGATGGGCTTCCTCTTGGACACATTATCAATAAATTCAAAGGTATTTCACATCACAGCTATGCAGATTTTTAAGAGTGGCGGGCTCTGTTGAAATCTTCAAAAAGCAGCTAAAGACGCAACTTTTAAGTCATTTAGCCATATCGTTGGCTTTTTTGTTTTGCTATGATTATTGTGCTTTATTGTGCTTTTTATGATTATCCATTTGCTTTACTGTATTTATTGATTTTGCCTGTGAGGCACTATGTGACGTTGTCTGTGATAAGTGCTGAATAAATAAACTTTATTTACTTACTGACATGATCACAATTATTTCTGAGACAATTTATTATACATTAACATTTGGAAATATAATGAAAACGTGCATTTAGAACTAAAGTGGGCATATTACTCAACCGAAAATGAATCTAAATCATTGTGAATATATTAAGTGTCCTATGACCAGAAACATTGTTGTCTATATTCATTAGATCACATAACAAGAAATCCAAATTATGATCATAATTCTCCTAAACTCTACATTGTGCATGGAATGCACTGCATAAGAAAGAAAGATTGACAGATCCAGGATATGTTTCTGGGGATGAAGGGATGTTCTTTCTTACTGTATGAATTATCACACTGCTATGACACAAAACTCTGGAATATAGACTAAATACAATATGAGTAATTGACTTCTGTTAGCTTTGAAAAGTGGAGCCCAGGAAACATGTGACATTTGTGTCAAGTATATTAAAAATGTGACCAAAACATAAAGCTTGAAGTTAATTTTGTGTAGAATTCCTCTGTGAAGCCGTTCCAGGAATCTGTCCTTTCTTCCATGATTTGTTTACTTTGTGAGAACTGAAATCCAGAAACTTTCTGTACAACCTCTTATTCCTGACACTTCAGTCCCAAAAAGCTTATGTAACCTAGCAGCAACATCCGCACTCGGGGGTATTTTTAGACTTTTAAGACTAAAAAAAATACACACAGAGTCAAGGCAGAGGAAAGCAGGGACCTTGTAGAGCACATGCCGTCAAACTCCCAGGGGAGTCCATGTGTCGGACTCGATGCTGGGAGCAAGATGTAGGGGTCAAAGGTCAGTTCTCACAGGAAACAGAAGGAAGTGGTGTTTGTGTTCACATACTGTAACTCAGCTTTTTCAACAACAATGGCCACAGCTTTGGGTACACCAGTCAAATGAAGTTAATGAACCCCTTGTGTTGTCCTCGGGTCAAATTTGACCCCGTTTCATAGCAAATTGCCCAAAAATGTCCCACATCATGGATGTATGTCATATGGGTTCCATACAACGTTCTTTGCAGCAGGTACGATTAATGATTACTTTCATTACACTTTACGCATACCTACGCTAACCTCAGATTTCTAGATTCTGTTTACCATTCAGCTCTTAGATTTATAACTGGGGCCCCACATGGCATTCATCACTTTTTTAAATCAGAGGGTAGGATGGCTCTTCCTGTCTGTCAGACAAGATCAGCACTTTCTATTCATCTTTAGTTGTGTTACTAAAGTATCCCCCCTTCTGAGCCCAAAACACCATACCCAAAACACTCGCTCTGGGGATTGACGTATACTTCCTGTCCCTTCAGTTAAAAGTAATCTTGGAAAGACAGCCTTAAGATATTTAGCCCTATTTCTCTGACGTCATTTACAGAGTAATCCTATTGGATGCACTAATACCAATACCAATTTTGAATAAAGACCTCATTCATTTGGGGATACACTGGTAAGAGCTATAATTTAACCATGTTTTAGTTAATGTAAATAGCTCCCATTACTTCATTGTGTCAACAGTTAACTTAACAACCATGTTCCTTCCCAAGACTATTTGCAGAGCCTCCGTCGCTGCGTCCAGAGCTTTGCACCACCAACGACTTTGATTGGTTTGAAGAAATGCAAACAACCCCAGAGAGTTTCTTTCTCCTTTGCTTGACTGTTTTTGTGGTCTAGCCAGACCTTCTTCCACTGCGCTATGGAGGAAGGTCTGGCAATTTGAGACTACACAAAAACTGAAGCAATATTTTGCAAAAGTCAAAAGACTCAACACAATTACATGTATCAATTTCGAAGGAACCGATACTGTGAAAAATGTCAATCTGTCCATCAATGCAGAGCAAAACCTGACAGAGGCAGTAATGTGACGTTGTGGATGCCCAACTGCCGTAAAAGCTCAAAGGAGAAGAAGAAGCAGCAGCTCATGAAAGAACCTCTGAGTAAGCATCCTGTCAGGAATAGAGCTGCCCGGCAGCTGGGGAGTAGTCGGGGTTGTTGGTTCCGGGTCCGCCTGGTTGGATGGAACAAGTGGAGAATAGATGGGTCCTGTTTCCTCAGGTGAGTAGGTTTGAAACCATGCATTTTGTCTGTACTTTTGAGAACTTTCACCTAATAGTACGCTTGTGTCAAATGAACAATTAAAAGTCTTTTGTTTTTATTCTACTCATTCATGTATCTGTGTTTTGTGGATTTTTTTTTTTAATAATTCACAGTATATGTACTCTTTAGCCACCGTTTACATCTTTTTTATTAATATAGTAAGGCAGAATATCTTTGGGTTTTTAGGTGTCACGCTTTTGGTTTTTCCTCAGCTCGGTTCCTGTTTTTAATGGATCCTTTTTTTTTGTCGGTTTGGGGGTGGGGTGCTGGGGCTGGGTGGAGGATAGTGTGTGTACTGTGTGTGTATGTCTGTGTCTGTGTATTATATATATTGTATGATGCACTTTATGTACATTGACATGTATGAAAATTGATATATAAACAAAGATTGATAGAAAAATCCTTGAAGCATCAGCAGCAATGTTACAAGAGACAAAGGCTACTGACTCTGAATGCGTCATATTAATGTTGTTTTTGTTGGATAGTATTTTTTTTCTGGTCTGAATGTATGAATACCCTGTATGGCGTCCTCAGTGCCAAGAAAGGCGCCTTTAAATAAAATGTATAATTACTATTATTATTATATTGCCAATATCTTCAGAAGAAAATAAATACTTAATAATAATAATTTTAGTGCTTTCTGGAAATATGAAAAAGTATACTAGGTATATTTTCTAGTATGCTTCAACTAAAATCATATATATATAGTATATATGTATATATGTGTGTGTATGAAATTATATTTGGTGGATATTTGTACAAATATAGCACATTATCCTATAAGTTAACTAGAAGTATCATTGTACATGCCATCATACAAACTTTCCATTTTTGCTTTTTTTCAATGTAAAATATTTCAAAATGATCTGAAAAATTCAGATTTTAAAATATTTTTACCATCTACACAAAGTTTGAAACATTCAGTCAACAAACCAGTTATTTATTTAAACTATTATTATTAATTGTTATAGTTATTACAGTTAATAAAGCCGAGAAAAAATAAAAGTGTACATAGTCAAGTTAAGCTGAATATTTCTTACACTTGCAGACAAAATTCACATTTCTGACTGCAGCAGGAGTTAATGAATACAGATATGCTGGGTAATATTTCTCCATAATTCAATACATTTGCGTTGTTTCTACTGATGGGTTATTGAGCACTTATTCCTACAAACACACATCAAAACTAGTTCTTTTATTGCTCTGTTGTTTCTCTTCTTCGTATGATGTCAGAATGGATTGCTGCAGTGATCACACCCCGAACAGAATGAGTAAGCTATAAAGAAGCAGAGTGTCTGTGGCTGAGGCAGGAAGAGAGGGACCATTAACTCACAGATGCTCCCATTGAAAAAGAGAAGTGAAAGCTTCTGGACACTTGATATTAAGTGTTATCTGATATAATCATCTTTGACGGGTTATGTGTCTACAAAAGTGGAAAAAATGATCCAGTTTTGGGGATTTTGATTACTTTCCTTTTCCTCGGGGGCTTTTCGCGGTCTGATTTGGAGTTCTGAGAACATCCCTCTTAAAAACTAACATGCACAGCTTGATTGATCAAATCATCTTTGGTTGATTTTTTTTTTAATTCTATTGAAGAAGTACTCTTTTTTAATTTATTCAAAATCTATTCAGTTACCTATTATTAATGACATTACTGCAGCATCTTGTAGATTTTTTAGTGCGGCCCATGTCCCTTCCTTCAGCAGCAAACTGTATAGTTTTGATGAATCATCTCCTTCTCCAGTGAACTATGGAGACGTTTGTTGAAGACTCCAGCCTGGAGCGCTGGGAGGTGATTGGCTCGGGGGGGTTCGGACAAATCTACAAAGCCAGGCACTGTCGGTGGGCCTGTGATGTGGCCATCAAACTGCTTCATCATGACGACGGGTCAGTTGGTTACAATATGAAATTACTTTTAATATGACAGATGGTAAATCTAAAGCTGTAACAACTCCAAACTTTGCTGTACAATTAATTGTAAGGTGTTGCGGAGGAGTGAGGATTGGACCCAAATGCAGAGATGAGGACAGCAGGCAGGCAGGCGGGTGGTAACCAGGAGT
>NC_048414.1:28628900-28697919 GCF_013103735.1 Etheostoma cragini
GAAAAACAGACAAAAACACAAGGAGGCCAATGAAAAAGGGAAAATGAACCCAACTAAAAACCCCAAACCACAACAGTAAGGCATTCATTTAAAAATATTAAAGCTATGAATACATTTTCAGTGTAAATCTTTTGTCATGTGACCCAGATAAAGTAATAACACAAATACACAGCCAATAAAGTATACCAAGACTATTTATTATCATAAAACATCATATCTAACTGTATCCTACCCTTGTTTTTTTGTTGCTATGAACATGTATAGGTTCAAGTGCCAACAACTAACAAATATATAGTACGACCAATGATCACTTAGACGATTACATTATTGCATATGTAACAGTTATCAGTCATGCAAGACCTTGGCTAATGTTAGCAATTAACGGAAGTTAAATAAAGTAACTTTGTTGCAAGAAAAATGGACAATTATGTATTAATAGTGACAGGCCTATGTGAATCACTCATTATGCAAACACACAGGACCGGAGCGTCTTTGCTGCGTGAGATCGTCAAGATGCGTCAGGCGAGCAGCCCGCATGTTGTCCGCATCCGAGGGGTCTTCAGGGGTCGACCGCCCCACTCTGGCCCATCAACACAGCTTGGCGTGGTCATGGAGCTCATGGAGAGGGGGTCACTGGCCAACCTGCAGGTAACCAGCGTTTAAAGTAGTGTAAAAGCATGTGAATAACAGTTTTAGTTTTATCCAGATATCAACCTTCCTGTTCCCTGATCATGTTTCTCCTGTGTTAATTAAGTCGGTGTTCCTTTTACCTATCTTAGTGTTAAAAACAAAGCATTTCATTGGTCGCTGTGATTGAGACCTCTTGTTCAGATCCCAGGTCGGCTTCACCCGCATTCACACCTCTTTTAACCCATCGACCATGAAAAAAAAAAGTTTTATTTTAAGTTTTTGTTTGTTTTTATTTTTTTTATTAGTAGAGTTTTTCAACAGTTTTTTTGTCTAATGTTTTGCCGCTTTTCAAAATGTTTTGGTGTTTTTTTTGTCATTTTTTACCTTTACTAAGTGAGTGTTTTATCATTGTTTTTGTTGCATTTTTTCAATAATTTGGACACTTTTCGCAACATCTTGTTGCTTTCTAACATTTTTGTCACTTTTTGTTCTTAAACCTTCAGCCCTAGTTTTGACATATCATATTTCTGAAAACTTTTAAAAATTGGTCAAATTTGATCCGTGGACAACATGATGGTTAAACAAAGTTTTTCATTAGTTTGAGCAGACCGTAGTGGGTCTATGCAAAACTAACCAGACAGTCTTCTGAATGAATGTATTCTGAGCCTTTATATTTAGTTGCTTCCTGTAACCTTGGATACGCTACTAGTGAGCTTCTATCTCCACTGTGCAGTGGATAAATCTGAACCGGTCCATTGTATTGGACCTGAGAGAACTTTTACTTCCACAATAGTACTACCATCAGATATGAGTCATTCATTTGGTTTCTAAATTTAAAGCTGCGACAATTAGTCAACTCATCCATTAGTCCGTCTGCAAATGTTTTGATAATCGATTAATTGTTAGAAGTAATCTTTCGTAACAGATGTGTAGCTCACTATGTCACAGTCTCCTATTTGTTGATCTGTAACTATTCAACCAATCTGACAGGATGCCTTGAGTGAAACTCCACCACCCTGGCCGCTGGTCTTCAGACTGACTCACCAAGTGGCTCTGGGTGTAAACTTCCTCCACAGTCTGCCCCATCCCTTGCTCCACCAGGACCTGAAGCCCCCCAACGTGCTGCTGGACGACGCTCTCAATGCCAAGGTGAGTAGTCTAGCATTGCCAGACCTTCCTCCGTAGCGCTGTGGAGAAACACTGTTTCGCTGCCTGATTGGGTCATGACGTCTTACGATCTAACGTTACCATAGCAACTGCCAGCAGCAGGCGGAGTGGCCAGATCTGGTTGGCAGGGTGAGACCGCCGGGGTTAAATCTTCCCTCGTGTACGGGAAAGGCAAACAATAAAAGATTGACCTCTGGATTTTATGATTCAATGTCAGAACATTCAAATGAAGAATTTTTAAACCCAGCCCTATTTGACATTTGTACATATTGTTCATATTCAGACTTTTGTGTTTCGTTTTGAACTCAAAGAAAACTATTTACTATCATATCTAATGGAAACTTTTTATTTCATTTGTTTTGCAGCATTACTAATAATTTGAAAAAGTGCAATAATGGTTCTGGGTCAATTTTTGGACAAAACAGGTTGTTTCCGTCTTTTGTGTCCTTCATTAAAGGGATCGTATGAGGTAGTTTTAGAAAGTGTTGCCAATGAATCGCCTTCAATTGATCTGCAGCACTTGTATGAACTGCAAAACAAATTTTTGAGGCTCTTATTATGTTTTGTGTGCAAAAATCTTGATAAACGTTAACTATGTTGGTCAGATAAATGCAGTGTAGTAGAAGAAGAAATTCCCCCCATTAGCCTCCTTGCTCTATTTGCTAATTCTCTCTGCAGCTTACAGATTTCGGTCTTGCCCGGATATCCTGCAGCGTCTCCCAGGTTTCCAAGACGGATGATGAGGAAGTAGGGGGAACGGTCAACTACACGCCACCGGAGGCGTTTCAGTTATCGTACATACCCAACAGAGCCTATGATATCTACAGGTGCACGAGCATCGAACCAGAACTTAACAAGACTGTTTTATTCATCATATAGTAAATACTAACACAGACGGGCAGAAGGGCAGACGGACAGACGGACGCACAGACAGACGGATGGACGGACAGACAGATGGACAAGCCGACTCACTCACATATGCTGTCCCACCATATTTTAGATTAACAGGCTTTACATGATCATACAGATCTAGTTTTGACGTTTGTTAAAGGGAGAATGCAAACTGCTTGTAGTAACAATCATTATAGTACTATTAAACAAGCTATTGTGATTAAACATAGCAAGGGTCATTTATTAGCACTAAGCCCTAAAGACGCTGACACACTAAGCCGACAATCGGCAGAAGTCGGTGACTCGAGTCTGTTTGGTGTGGTCCGTGCCGTTGTCCGTTGGGGGGGCTGTTTGGCTACATTTTGGCCGACCTGACATGCTCGGTCGGAAGGCGGGCACTGCAGGCAGTCAAACTCAAATGATCCATCTGATTGGCGTGCTAACCCAGTAATGACGAGTGGGATGAGCCTGAAACCATTTCCGGAAACATGTTTTGGTGAGCTATTTTAGTAAAATATGAGGTTGTATGACAGCCATGACAATCTGGCTTTGAATTTCTGGAGAAACCACACCCACATTATGCGTTCGTCCAATCAGCTGTCGTCGGCAGTTGGCAGGTGTTCCGAGGCACTTGTTTTGGCCAACTTGGGGAGAGACCTTTTCTGCCAAAATAAAATATCTATCAGAATGGAATACTTCCTCTATAAATGCAGTTAACAGTAGGGTAGTTCATTCTATTAGATGGAAAATGTATATTGGAATGGAATACTTTGTCTGTAAATGTAGTCTAAGTAGGGTAGTTCCTTCTGTTCTGTAGGAAATTTCTATATCTATAATAGTCATGAATGGACTACTTCTTCTAGAAATGTTGTTAAAAAAAGGGTAGTTCATTATGGCAGGTAGTAAATATAATAAAAACATAAATGTAGTTAAAAGCAAGGTAGCTCATTCTGTCAGGTAGGAAATAACTTACAAAATGTATTACTTCCACCATAATTGTAGTTAAAATTAGTCTTATAAGAATGGACTACTTCATCCATAAATGTAGTAGGGGTAGTTCATCATGACATATAGAAAATGTCTATCAGAATGGCCTACATCTTTTAAAAATGTAGATCATTGTGGCAGGTGCGAAAGATATTGGATTACTTTCTCAATAAATGTAGTTGACTGGTGGGGGAAGTGTTTCCAGAAAAGAGGTACTCCGCCCCTCTATGAACAGGACTACCAGTCTGTCATTGAATGTTATAATTATCATACGAGCATTCATTTACAAATGTAAACAACCTCAAGCCAATAATGAACCAGGTTGTGATTGTTGTAATATAAATAGTTATCCTGACATGTATGTCTCTCTGTCTGTCTTTCAGTTATGGCATACTGCTATGGTCCATCGTCACAGGGAAACAACCATATGGAAGTAAGTGACTGTGTCTTAAGTTGGGCTGTATCGGTACGTGTAGTTGCTCTAAACTGTTTAGCTACAGGATGTTCGAATTGGTTTGCCACATTGGTTTGGTGTGCCCTATGACCCAAACACGTCATAAAAGTCTTTTCATGTCAACTACTGGCAGAAATTCAAAAGTGTGAGCTTCACCAAGAACTTGGTTTAAGCTGGATCCATAAACAGACAGACTAAAGGGAAAATCCAGAAATACTTGAAGAACTACTGACTGGAGGAAACTACACAGGACTACGCAGCCAGGACCGAACCCAGACACTCTGAAACTGAACAAGAGACTGCTAATTTGATTAATCTGGCTGAAGAGGAACAGGTGAAACACATTAGGGACTCAACAGGAAACAAAGCTTGAGAAAGACACATACAACTCAACACTACAAAGTAATACAGGAAGGAAAGCATGTGAATATACACAAGGAATGAATATAGGAAAAGAAAATAAAGACCAAAAGAACACGGCAAGGAAACAATCAAAAATACCTCCTCTGCATATTTAAAAGACTATAGAGTGCCATCTCAACTTTAATGTGCTCTTCAAGCTCACATTAGGTTTGGGTTTCACCAATGACTTCCTGAATTAATTTGATTGTGATTCACTTCCCGATTTGATTACATTTTTGGATTTGATATCAATTAAGTCATGGAAATTTCACCTACAATGGCAATTTTTGCTTTGATATAAAAGATATTCCCTGAAAAATGTATGTAAATTATGTAAATTGTAAGAAACAACCCTTAAATAAATTGTACTTATACTTTACATTATGGTGAAAAGACACATATTAAAAGATTGATTTTCAGATATTATTAATCAGTATCAGATAACTCACAAAAGAATGATTTTTAATGCTAAAATGGAGATACAGCTATCCTATTTAGCAGTAGCTTACCTGACTCTTAACATAAGCATCATTCCGGACTGCCTCTTCAGGTATTTCCGAGGTCTTACTAACCTCCACTCTGACAGCATTTTCAATCATTTCTCCAATGTAGATGCGAAGCCCACCAGAGTGAAACTTCTCATCCCGGAGGGACAGCGTCCACTGCTGGACGACATCAGGGGCCAGGCTGCGGGGTTGGCTGAGTTGACAGAACTGATGAAGAGATGCTGGGACAACGTACCCGAACAAAGGCCCTCTGCCCTTGGTGTGGAAACTTCTTCTTCTAAAACTGCGTTGACACAGAACTATAATAGCTTGAGATGCCTCTAATGTCACACCTTTACTCTATGTTGTGTACAACAGAGTGTACAACTGAGACAGAAGAACTATATAAGATGTACAAACATGCAATTAACGACGCTGTCCATGAAGTGCTGAAGAAACTGGTGAGGAACACATTTCTTCATAAGCGCTCTAGTCATGCTGAGAGACTGTAACATTTTGACACAATGCAACAAATCACTATTTTTGTCATTTTGTGTAATTGGCTTTTTCTCTCCTTCTTTGCAGGACCAAAATGAAGAAGCAGGAATAACAGAGTATGAAGCAATTGAGCCAATGTGTGCCGCCAGGGGACTAACACAGTTGTCTAGACGTTGTCCAACATTTGTTTACATAGGTGGTATGTTGCCAACATCCTACTTTGTTTTTGCTCTGTTCCAGTGGTGAACTGCCCACCTAGCGTACACAGTTTTGATCCGTCACAATATTGATCTGGTGATATCGTCAGAAAACATGTTTACGTTTTGCGTACAGTGTCAGCTCAGAAAATTAAGAGCATTTCTAAATCTCTGTGCAAAGTTTATTAACTGTGCCCTTGGCTTTATACAAAGTGCCCACAGAGATTTTGTTTGAAACTAATGTTCTTGGTACCAGTTAAAAACAGGCTCTAATTACTTATGGTGGAACACATTGAGTTGAGTAGTTTATTTGAACAAATATTTACAGGCAAAGGTTCCAAAATCCCTAGGCAGAGCTTTAAGTCAAGGGTACAGAAAAAGGTCTAAGCTTACAATAGGAAACACACACACTAGAAATCAGGCTGGAACTCTGGCACAAAGGACAAGACAATCTCGCCACTGACAGGAAAAGGGTGAGTATTTATACACTGGGGCCGATTAGAGAATAAGACACACACATTAGGGCGGGGACAGGTGTTGTCACACATGGCGGGAAAGAAACCAAATACCATAAGTAGAGGGATCTAACATTGTTTTGAGTAAAATTACTTGTTTCACTATCAGAATTTGAACAATTAGGTCAGATTACATTTGGAAACCTAGAAGAGCTGTCCGATTTGATTCCGCATTCAACAATTCTTCAGTTGTTGCAGCTTAGGGATCCTAAGTAACTTTCCAATATTTACGGTATATAGGACCTAGTTTTAAAATGAGCTGAGTAGATTTAACGACTCACATTCACTGTAACACCCCCTCATTGATTGAATTGTTTTATTTCCTCAGAGACTCTTGACTCTTCTTCAAAGTGCCAGCAAATACTCAAATCCGAACTGAAAAAAAGGTTCTACTATGTGATTGAGGGGATTGCTAAAGCAGAAAAACAGAAAACAGTTCTGAATCAGATGTTCACACAGCTCTACCTAAAAAAAGGAGGGACTACAGAGATCAATGTTGAACATGAGGTCAGACAAATTGAAACAGCATCTTGGAAACCAGACAGACTAGAAACAACAATCAGACAAGAAGACATCTTTAAAGTCTCAACTGGAAGGGATGAACCGATCAGGACAGTGATGACAAAGGGAGTGGCTGGCATCGGGAAAACAGTCTTAACACAGAAGTTCACTCTGGACTGGGCTGAAGGCAAAGCCAACCAGGACATCCAGTTCACATTCCCATTCACCTTCAGAGAGCTGAATGTGCTGAAAGAGAGAAGGTACAGCTTGGTGGAACTTGTTCATTACTTCTTTCATATTACAAAAGAAGAAGGAATCTTCAGTTTTGAAGAGTTCCAGGTTTTGTTCATCTTTGACGGTCTGGATGAGTGTCGACTTCCTCTGGACTTCCACAACACTGAGATCCTGACTGATGTTACAGAGTCCACCTCAGTGGGTGTGCTGCTGACAAACCTCATCAGGGGGAATCTGCTTCCCTCTGCTCACCTCTGGATAACCACACGACCTGCAGCAGCCAATCAGATCCCTCCTGAGTGTGTTGACATTGTGACTGAGATCAGAGGTTTCAATGACGCCCAGAAGGAGGAGTACTTCAGGAAGAGATTCAGAGATGAGGAGCCGGCCGACAGAATCATCTCCCACATCAAGACATCACGAAGCCTCCACATCATGTGCCACATCCCAATCTTCTGCTGGATCACTGCTACAGTTCTGGAGGATGAGTTGAAGACCAGAGACCGAGGAGAGCTGCCCAAGACCCTGACTGAGATGTACATCCACTTCCTGGTGGTTCAGGCCAAACTGAAGAACGTCAAGTACGACAAAGGAGCTCAAACAGATCCACACTGGATTCCAGAGAGCAGGAAGATGATCGAGTCTCTGGGAAAACTGGCTTTTGAGCAGCTGCAGAAAGGCAACCTGATCTTCTATGAATCAGACCTGACAGAGTGTGGCATCGATATCAGAGCAGCCTCTGTGGTCTCAGGAGTGTTCACACAGATCTTTAAAGAGGAGAGAGGACTGTACCAAGACAATGTGTTCTGCTTTGTCCATCTGAGTGTTCAGGAGTTTCTGGGTGCTCTTCATGTCCATCTGACCTTCACCAACTCTGGAGTCAATCTCCTCCCAAAAGCAAAATGGTGGTCTAATCCATTTAAAGACAGATCTACACCAACATATCTCTACCAGACTGCTGTGGACGAGGCCTTACAGAGTCCAAATGGACACCTGGACTTGTTCCTCCGCTTCCTCCTGGGTCTTTCACTTGAGACCAATCAGACTCTCCTACGAGGTCTGATGACACAAAGAGGAAGTACCTCACAGACAAATCAGGAAACAGTCCAATACATCAAAAAGAAGATCAATGAGAAACTATCTCCAGAGAGAAGCATTAATCTGTTCCACTGTCTGAATGAACTGAATGATCATTCTCTGGTGGAGGAGATCCAACAGTACCTCAGATCAGGACGTCTCTCCACAGATAATCTGTCTCCTGCTCAGTGGTCAGCTCTGGTCTTCATCGTACTGTCATCAGGAAAAGATTTGGATGTGTTTGACCTGAATCAATACTCTGCTTCAGAGGAGGCTGTTCTGAGGCTGCTACCCGTGGTCAAAGCCTCCAACAAGGCTCTGTAGGTGGATATAAGTATATGAACAATTTCAAATACTCCTAATTTTATACATGACAAAAAATATATTTGTATCTGTTTGTTGCTAATCGTTCCCCAGGTTAACTAGCTGTAACATCTCAGAGAGAAGTTGTGAAGCTCTGTCCTCAGTTCTCAGCTCCCAGTCCTCTAGTCTGAGAGAGTTGGATCTGAGTAACAACCACCTGCAGGATTCAGGAGTAAAGCTACTGTCTGCTGGACTGGAGAATAAATTCTGTACACTTCAAACTCTCAGGTCAGAATTAAGCTGATTGTAAAGTTTCACAGTGGGTTTGAAGAGTTTCATAAAACTGGACATTAAAAATCTTAATATTTTAAACAATGTCTTCTCAAATCAGATTTACTTTTAAAACCAGTGGTGTTTTTTGACATCTCTGTTAAGGCTGACTGACCAACACAAACATGATTAGACAAACACAAAGAATCTACTCATAAGGGGCGGGAATCGCAAGAGTTCCTATGAAACAACTTGAACTTCAAATCATGTAATCTCAACTGCACTAGAAAGTGGAATCAAACAGCAATTTATACTGTTATTCAAGTACAAAAAAGTTGAATTCCCATGTGCAATTTATATAATAAAAGATTGAAACTTGGCGTCTGCGTAGTTAGACAGTATTGCCAGAGAAATATCATGATACCATAACGTTTAGATTTTTTTCTGTTTTATTAATTTGCACTGTGACTGATGATAAACAATCTTATTTTATGCAGGTACTCAGTGAAATGACAAGTAAAGTGAGTTGAATCGAATATACTACTTCTTTTATAATTTGTATTTCTTCAGTCCTTTTCCTCTATTGCTCTTTGTCAGTGATCTCTTTATCTTAACTCCTGGCTGATGCCATCACGTTTACATGGTGCCCCCAACAACCAGGGCTGTGTAGGAACACTGGAGTTTTTTTCAGTGCACACAGAAAACAGACAGCTACAGTAGGTGGCCGTGGGGATAGATTTACTGAATTTTGACAAAAAGTATCTTGGATTACTCCACCTTTAATAAAATTAAATATTCAGAGCACTGTTGTTAAATGTGTACATGTCTTTTCAGGCTGACTGGCTGTAACCTGTCAGAGAGGAGCTTCGAAGCTCTGTCTTCAGTTCTCAGCTCCAAGTCCTCTAGTCTGAAAGAGCTGGACCTGAGTAACAACGACCTGCAGGATTCGAAGCTGATGTCTGCTGGACTTCAGAGTCCATTCTGCACACTAGAAACTCTCAGGTCAGTAATAGGATGATTGTAAAGGGGCACAGTGGTTTTACAGATTTCCGTAAAATTGGAAATTCAATATCTCCTCAATTTATCTGACCTTTTCAAACTCTATCTTAAAAAAAGGGTGAAAAAAACGCAGGTAAAATCAGATTATTTTTTATCAATCAAGTTTCAATCAAGTTTATTTGTATAGCCCTTTACAATAGCCGAAAGGTACCCAAAGTGCTTTACAACAAAGCCATAAAACAATACATAACACATACAAAACATACAGATACAATTAAAAGTGGTGTAGTGGTGCAGCGCTGCAGGACATTAAAAACCTTCCAGAAATTCAAAGAAAGGAGCAGACAGAAGGAGGACACCTAAGAGACAGTATCTTCCTAGTCAGAATTAAATGCTAATTTAAAAAAGTGGATCTTAAGCTTCGTTTTAAAAAGGCTGAGGTCAGTAGTGGTGCGGATGTCAGGGGGTAGTTTGTTCCACAGTCTGGGAGCAGCGACGGCAAAAGAACGATCGCCCCACTGTTTCAGTCTTGACCTAGGGACCTCTAACAGAAGCTGACCCGAGGAGCGCAAGGCTTTGCCGCAACTGCGAAAAGTTAAAATCTCAGACAAGTAAGAGGGGGCCAAGCCATGAATGGCATTAAAAACAAACAGCAGGAGTTTAAAATCAATTCTAAAACAGACTGGTAGCCAGTGGAGTGATGACAGCACAGGGGGAATGTGTTCCCGTCTGGACGTGCTTGTTAAAAATCGGGCAGCAGCGTTCTGCACAAGTTGGAGACGAGAAATTGATGACTGACTGAGGCCAACGTAAAGGGCATTGCAGTAGTCCAGTCTAGAACTGATGAAAGCATGGATTGCCTTCTCGAGATCCTGGCGACTGAGAAAGGACTTGACTTTGGCCAAAAGACGTAGCTGAAAAAAGCTTGAGCTGACAACAGAGCTAATCTTTGTCAAATTTAAGCCCGTTCTCAAATGTTACCCCGAGATTTTTGACATGAGATTTAAAAAGGGGGGCCAGAGTGCCAAAGTTTGAGGTGAGAACATTTGACATAGATGGAGAACCAAACAAAATGCATTCAGTTTTGCTATCGTTTAAGTGTAAAAAGTTCTGTGACAGCCACTGCTTTATATTTGTGATGCAGTCCAGCAGCTTAGTAAGTGCAGTGTTTTCGTTTGGTTTCATGGGCAAATATATCTGTAAGTCGTTGGCATAAAAGTGAAAAGACAGGTTGTGCTTTTTTATAATTGATCCCAGAGGTAGCATATACATTGAAAACAGAATAGGGCCGAGAATAGATCCCTGTGGCACCCCACAGGGCAGCGACGCCTTTGAGGAGCAGTGGTCACCAATCGCGACAGAGAAACTCCTGTTTGCCAGGTATGACCTAAACCACTGGAGAGCGGTGCCACGGATGCCGATGTGCTCTAGGCGAGATACAAGGACTGCATGGTCGACTGTATCAAAGGCTGCTGTGAGGTCAAGCAGTACCAGCACAGCAGGATTCCCAGCATCCACAGACAAGGCAATATCATTGTGCACCTTTAACAGTGCTGACTCGGTGCTATGTCGGGATCTAAAACCAGACTGGAATTTATCAAGAACAGAATTGATCTCCAAAAATGTCTGTAATTGAATAAAAACAACTTTTTCCAAAACCTGTGAGACCAAGACCAACAAGTGAGAGACAGGTCTAAAATTGGAGAGCACAGAGGGTGCTCTCCAATTTTAGAAGTGTTTATAAGTACAAGCAGACTTGACCCAACGGAGCTCAGAACCTCCTTCAAAAACTTGGCTGGAATAATATCTAAGGGGCAGTTAGTGGGTTTCATGCCACTAACCACCTTAGTAAAAGAAAACAAAGAAATAGTCTTTTTATGACCATCCATCCATTGGTGAGGGTAGGCACAAAAAATGACCGGTCTATTGAGAGCTTTGCCTTCTGCCTCAGCTCTCGGTGCAATATTTATGACCAGTAGTTTCTATTACTGAGATCTCTGTTAAAGATGACTGACCAACACAAACATGCACATATAAACATAGAAATGTGAATCATCATACAGAGAAAATGAAATACATACATTTCTTTCTTTTCAGGTTAACTGGCTGTAACCTCTCAGAGGTCAGCTGTGCAGCTTTGTCCTCAGTTCTCGGCTCCCAGTCCTCTAGTCTGAGAGAGTTAGACCTGAGTAACAACAACCTGCAGGATTCAGGAGTGACGATTCTGTCTGCTGGACTTCAAAGTCCAAACTGTACATTGGAAAATCTCAGGTGAGTATGAAGCTAATTACACAGGATCTGTTTTAAACCTGGCTATGCCATTGTTTTGATGTTGTGAAGACAACTTGGAGAAAGCCTTACTCTTGATGGACCACGGTGCACCAATCCAAATTGCCACTGAGTGCTACACTCAAAGTTCAAATTATTTTGACCTCGATGGCTACTGACCTTTCAAGGCGCAACCAAAACCAGAAGTAATGATGACGTATACCTGGGCTATACTTTGCCGCTGTGTCTGCAATATGCTTTGCGCCCTTACTTCAATTTACCTCTTATTATGTACACGTGGCTTTAAGCTGATTTAAAGTGTCACAGTGGTTTTGTAGTTTTATCAAATGTGAAATTAAAAATCTCTTACATTTTTTTGACTTTTAAAAACTGTCTTCATGACAGTGTGTAACAAAACACAGGCAAACATCAAAATAACTTTTAAGACCTTAGCACTTTTAAGGTCTCTGTCAGTGTTCTCTGTTATTTATATCTCTTTTACAGCTGACTAACCAACACAAACACAGCTGAACAGTTTAACACAAAGATGCTCTTCATTAGGCAGAGAAATTTGAAAATGTTGCGTAATTGAAAACATGCATTTTAATCACATTAATTATTAAGAGCAATGTTGTAAAATGTGAACATTTCTTTCAAGGTTGAGTGGCTGTAACCTGTCAGAGAGAAGCTGTGAAGATCTATCCTCAGTTCTCAGCTCCCAGTCCTCTGGTCTGAGAGAGCTGGACCTGAGTAACAATGACCTGCAGGATTTAGGAGGGAAGCTGATATCTGCTGGACTGGAGAGTGCACACTGCACACTGGAATCTCTCAGGTAAGTATTAAGCTGATTCTTAAACAGTTGATTTTCAAAGTCTTGCTCATTCTGCTTTAGCTTTATATTAAATAATCTGTAAAATTGTGTTTCTTATTCCAGTCTGTCAGGCTGTCTGATCACAGGAGAATGCTGTGCTTCTCTGGCACTAGCTCTGAGCTCCAACCCTTCCCATCTGAGAGTGCTGGACCTGAGCTACAATCATCCAGGAGAGTCAGCCATGAAGCTGCTTTCTGCTGGACTGGAGGATCCACACTGGAAACTGGACACTCTCAGGTATAGACAGACAACAATAGGTCATACACTTCTGGTGCTTCTAATTTCACTGATGTCATGTCTTTTTGCTCCGGCCCAGTATCATGAAGGACATCTTATTGCCCCTAATTCCTATCTCTAGCCTGTTTCACTATCGCTCTGGCAATAGAAGGAGGTCTGCTTCATGTTGAACAGCAGTTCTCATTTTGGATAGAAATTCATTCTATGTTTCTTTCTTCAGGTTGGACCATGGTGGAGAGCAAAGGTTAAAACCTGGCCTGAAGAAGTGTAAGTTTGGATTCAATTTGACTTGTGAAGGCTAACCAACACACAGTCAGTTTCTCTTTAAATACAAAAGATGGGTAAAACCTTATTTGAAGGGTTGTGCACAGGTCTGACATGACACATGAAGAAGTCTTTATGAATGTTTGGTAAATTATGACATTTTTAATGCAAATTCAGCATTGTTTGAGATGTTTGTTTTACAACAATTGGAAATTAAAACATTTCTTACATGTATCATTAAACTTAATTGAAATGAACAACATCAGCACACAAATATGTAATAAACCCTTCCAGTGTGTCTGATGGTAAACTGCTGCTGTGTTGTGTCTCTTTCTCTCCATCAGATTTCTGTGAACTCACAGTGGACACAAACACAGTGAACAGAAATCTGTCTGAATATAACAGGAAGGTGACATATGTGGAGGAGGAGCAGCCATATCCCGTTCATCCAGAGAGGTTTGACTTCTGGAAACAGCTGCTGTGTAGAGACAGTCTGAATGGTTGCTGTTACTGGGAGGTCGAGTGGAGAGGAAGAGTTCGCATAGCAGTGAGTTACAGAGGAGTCCCCAAGAGAGGACCCAGTGTTGACTGTATGTTTGGAGTGAATTACCGGTCCTGGAGTCTGAATTGCTCTGATGATGGTTACTCTGTCTGTCACAAGAACAGAGAAAAAGTCCTTCCTTCCTCCTCCTCTGTCTCTATTTCTCACAGAGTAGCAGTGTATGTGGACTGTCCCGCTGGCATTCTGTCCTTCTACACAGTCTCCTCTGACCAACTGATCCACCTCCACACCTTCTACACCACATTCACTGAACCTCTTTATCCAGGGTTTGGGTTCAGGTTGAAGTCATATGGTTCCTCAGTGTCTTTTTGTCCGAAGGGAGGCAACTACCAGTCCTGAGGTTTAGAAGTTGGTAGTGGACACAGAAAAAGATGTTCTCAAACTCGAAAACTTGTAAAAATCTTTTAAACTGACCGTTTCACATGGGTGAAAGAAGTATTTGGATCCTTTACGTAAGTAAAACTACTAATACCACACTGTTAAAATAATCTGTGACAATTAAAAGTCCTGCATTGAAATTGTAACTTAAGTATAACTATGTAAGGATCAGGAAAATGTACTTTAACTATTAAAAGTAAAAGTTCTCTATGCGAAAAAATCCTCACATTTTAGAAAGTGTAAAGTGTCCAAAGAGTTGTGTGTTCATTGGTCTAATCATTTCAACTGGACTTATAAGTCGTTATATTGTTGGCTAGTTTCATTTATAATAAAACAGCGTATTTTATGAACTACATGCATGTGATTTGTGTGCCAGAAATGTTATGGTAATTTGTCAAATAACTAGTAATTAAAGCTGTCAGCTATTGTGGTGTAAAGTAAAAATACAAAATATCTCTCTGAAATGTAGCGGGCGGTTAGGGTTTGACTCAAATAAAGTACAAGTTCCTCAAATTTGTACTTAAGTGCAGTACTTGAGTAAATGTGCTTGGTTACATTCCACCACTGCAAATGAAGACAGATGCAGCAACTGCACAGCTTATTAACTGCTTTCAAATATTTTCAGAAGCACATTTTAGTGAATATTTTAACAATAATTACCATTTTGTTGTGTATCAATCAACCGACCAGAGGAAACTGCTCAATGTCCTTTCTATCCATTTTATTTCTGTGGGTCATCAAATAATGTTTGAATTTACATATTAGTATATTTAATATTGAAATCAACACATATGCACTTGGAGTCACTCACAGAAAGTTTAATTTAAAGTAAAAACACATTTCATCAAATCTACTCGCACACCACCAAGGGGTGCTTTCAGACCACTCAAACTGTTGCCATGGAAGGGTTTAATGTTCATCAGCCACCAGATGGGAGTGTTGGGCTTCTGTCAGGTCCATGTACAGCTCTACTCAGCAACCGGGGTAACAGACCTGGTACTAGCAGTGGGTAAGCGCCAAAAAATGTAAACAAGCAACGTGCCAGGGCAAACGCCACCCGCTGACCACGCCAACCCTTTAGCCTGCCACTACTCTTTGTCCCTTGGTTAACATTCCTCTACACTGCATTCTTGCCCCCCCATCTGATACCAGCCCCCATGCAGTGGCCAATGAAATGGGTCCTTTCCCCCAGTCTCTGCATGCTTGGGCTTGCATTCCTTCCAATCCTAAACACATATAAACAGACACACACACACACACACGCACACACACACACACACACACACACACACACACACACACACACACACACACATGATCTGATACCAGTTTGTCTTCTTCTGTACACTATCCCTTTATGGATGCGATATGATCTTTGCTGCACAGCCTGGGTCATGCTTCACCTTATGTGACACATGAAACAACATGAATGAACGTCATTGAACATTCTTTTATTTTCCAGTTTGACAGACAGCCCAAACCAAAAAGTACTATTCATCTTCTCACCTAACGTGTTATGTCCCCATGATGTAAAGGGGTGGATAGTAACCTTGGTGGGGAGAAGCAAGGGCAGGGCAGCAGCAGTACAATTATAAATCAAATATTTGATTGTTAAGCGAAATTAAACAAAACAAAAAAATGTACTACGGACAAACACTGAACTCAAGATCTCCATTTTCAAACTGGAGATCTCGACATCATCCTCAAGGGTTTTGTAATATCAATTCCATTAATCCAGTTTATTTTTTGGCTTGCTCTTGTCTGTACTATACACTCTGATTACTGCAGCAACTCAAGACACAGTTGCATTGACAGTAAGGAGTTAAATGAGACCACTGAAGCAACTCCCCAGACCTGAAAGTACTATTAAACTTTTCACCTAACTTGTCCTTCTTACATCAAGGTGTGGAAAATAATCTGGGTGGGAAAAACAAGGGCAGGGCAGCAGCACTCCAATTATAAATCAAATATTTTATTGTTAAGCTGATCTAAACAAAGACACCTGATTCCCACTGGCTCACTCTCTGGCTTCCTCAACTGTCTCCACTTGTCTCCAGACCTGTCTCCAGTTGTCTCCAAAACCTGCTCGGCACACATTGGACGCTTAGTGCTTGTCCCTAACAGGGATGAGGGTTTCAGTTTGGGGAGCGGCGTCACCAACACAGGCACACACTAGGAGAGGGTTCAACACAAAAAGAAAGCACAGCAAACCACAAACAGTAATGGTTCTCACCCCCATGGCTAGGACCAGGTCTGGAACGCCTAGATTGGAGATCTAGTACCGCCTCATGCACGAGGCAAACGTTAAACTATTCCACATTCCAAGGGCCCAAAAAGATTCTAGAATGAATAGCTGTGGGGGGGCAGGGAGGGGCCCGTGGAGAATGCCTTTCTACAGGGCCCAGAGTATTTTGGTACGTCCCTCCACATCCACGTATCCCCCACAACAAGAATAGAACAGAAAGCCTTTATTGTCATGATACACAAGTGCAGTACCTGTGCAAAGAGATTGAAGCAAAACCTTTACAGTGTCAACAGTATTGTATATTAGTATTAAATATTACACAGTAATGAGATTAAATGGTTAAGTATGGTCATAAATAAATATTGCACTATAATGAAAATAAAAGGTTAAATGTTAAGTATTGCTGTAATAAAATTGCACAGAATTCCATTGTCCTTTTAGGTATTATATATAGTATTGCACAGTAGATGGGAGAAGAAAGTCGGGGGCCAGTTTTACTCATACATATTGTTCCTCTCTGATTTAGATCTTATGTTTGGCTTTTGTTTTGACTGTAATGTTTAATATGTGTTATTTCATTTTCATCAGCCTCTGCTATAGTGCTAATATGCAAATGCTAGTATGCTAGCACGCTACACTTAGATGTTGAACATGATGGGAACATCAGACGTTTTGCAGGACCAATATTTCACAAATTTAAATATTGACTCGCTATGCTATGGACTAGCATTCTCTGAGAGAATGCATTTTTGCACAAAATTTCAAATTAATTTATTCAACAGCTGCTAAGATATTTCAGTCCAAAGCGATGGATCAACATTGGCATTTCTTAAGCAGCGTCACTAGTGTGGCTAAAATCTAAAATATTAAATTCTCACGGCCACCTATGGTTACCAAAGTGCTACCAATCATTTAACCCCATGGTTCCAATTATAAAAAGCTGTCACATGTGTATGTCTATGTCATTGTTTTTTTAAATCATGGTCACATGTTGAAAAAAAAGAAACCACAGTTCAGTCAGTTGTTTCTTTAATTTTTTATTTGTGCACAGCAGAAAAATAAATGTACAGCTAAGGTCATTTCTATGCTGCAGCAGTTCACCCGAAACCTCTTCAGTTACAGTATGCATCCATATAGCTGCATAGATAGCAAAGATTATCGCTGTGAGTCAGTGTGGTTGTAAGGGTTAGCTCTTTTTTTTAAACAAAATATGAGTGTAATACATTAACACAGTGTACATTCATAAGAATCATAGGTTACATGTTTGTCAGTCTGTATATTTTGATAATTCTTTAAATATATTTTTGTTAGTGAACATTCAATTAACATACATACATACATACATACATCCATCCATCCACATATGAACAGAAGTGAGGGCGTCTGTTGTACAACTGGGAACAAATTACAATGTTTTGGAAGAACCAATCAGATCAAAACGTCATTCTCTTGGTCAAGTGTACACGATACTGAAGTTGAAGTAACAATTATGGAATGTGGAATGGTCATCATACATCACGGTGTCCATTTAGCTTTAACAAATGATAGACATGTAATATGGAAAATCATGGAAAATAACAAAATAGAGACAGAAATAGCTTGGGCCAAATATATTTCACTCATGAAAGACATCAAAATGAAGAGAATGTAAAACGTAGAAGAAAGAGCCACGGAATGGGTGCTAACATTAAAGACCATTGCTACACGAAATGTAGCAGTAACACTTTATTTTTTAATAATTAGTATTAATATTATCCACTGCACAGTCTGCTGGTGCATCCCTAGTCTCGTTGTTTCTCCAAATAAAAGTAAAACTGCCTTAAAACACATTCCAAAGGAAATATAACAATAAAAATACACATGCACGTAATATAAAACTCACATTTCAACAACCCCCCAAAAGGTTCACATACTGTATGGAAACAGTGAAGCACAGATAATAACGCTGTAACCTCGGTTCTCTGAGTGAAGAGACTATCTCTCCAGCTGTAGGCCGCCCAGAGACCGTTTCAATCAATCTATCATTAGTCTCCCGTTGCCAGACCTTCCTCCACAGCGCCGCGGAGGAGGGTCTGGCTAGTCCACCAAGCATTCTGGGACGGGAGACAACAGTGCTTGGGTTTATTGGCATTTCTCTAAACCAATGACAATCAGTCATGGGCGGTGCCGCTGCTAAATAGTCTCAGGAAGGAAGTAGTTTTGGTGTGTGTATACACCAAATTTGATGTGTACGTTCAGAAGTAGTTTTAGTCACTGACAGAAAACTCTGATTGGACAGACAGTCAGAGATCTGAAGACCAGGTAACAATAGTCCTCAGAAATCCTCCAAAGGTTAGAGCACCAACACAGAGACAAACGGCTCTGGATGGTCCCAGTATCAGGTGGTGTAGTGTAGGGTTTAGTACATGATCCAGCTCAGGTCCCTTACACTGTAGATCAACCACGAAGCCAGTCTCACAACAAGTAGGAGGTAATGCCAAGGGTTGGGTATCGTAACACCGGAGGTAAAACAATACTTTTAAAATGGAGCCTATGAGCTGAGTCTTAAGAAATTAAGTTTTGAATTTACATTTTGTGGTAAAATTTAAAGATGGTCAAAATACTGATTCTAATACCTGAACTTGCATATTGGCTACCAGTGCATCATATATTTTAATATGTTTTAATACTACTAACCCAGTGTAGGAGTGACTTCTAGCTCTGTTGTCAGGTTAAACTCTTTGTGAAACATGAACAAACACAAACAATAAATGCCATTTTACTACCCAGTTCGAAATAAAGTCAGTACAAAAAATAAACTAAATTTACTCCTTTAAAGTAGATTTTAAAGTACGTTGTATCCAATTGGTACTTTCCAGTACTGGTTTCTGTATAAGAACATCTCTTGTTACATTACCATTATTTTACTGTGAACTGCATAATTGTGCCTTGTGAAAATATTCGGGGAGTCAGTCTCAACATTTTGAGCGTCAAACACTTCATTTATGCAGCAATTTGTGTAGCACAAGTCAACAGAATTATATCTTTTTGTCAGTTTAGTTTTTTCCTACCATGCTTGAAGGCAGCTTCATTTCACAGAAAAAGACAGAAAGAAAGGCGACGGGGGGGGAAACACTTCTCCCCCAAAATCTATGCCTACGCACACAAGGCGCGGTGCTTCACTGTTCCAGGGCTGACGTCCTGTGGGACAGGCTGATCCTCAGTGGTTAACACCAAGGACTCCGCTCTCAGTAGCAGAGTGGCTTGTTCACTGATCCAGTAAAAGCCAAATTTATTAAATGCCGCTTTAACCGAGTTACTAGCCAGCTGTCTCACAAGTAATCTATGCAACGTTCAGCTGTGCAGCATTGATTTTTCTGGAATATGGGTACAATGATGAGGCAACTTGGCAGTAGGCACTTGTGCCAAAAAACCACCACACATAAGAATTTTTAGCCATTAAATAACTTATATTTAATATTTATTTATTGTCTCCTATATAAGTGCTTTGCATTTTTTTAATGACAGCATTGAAACTAATACCGTTGCTATTTTTAGGACTCCGCAGTATACCGTATTACCGTATTACCGCCCAACCCTAGACACCACCACAGAATCCAGTGCCAGCTTAAGGAACCGTTATGTTGTGTACTGTTTGGGACGTTTTCATTAATACAGTGATTCGATAGAAAAGTAAACAAAGCAGAAATATGGTCGTTCACTACCTGTGACAGTTCAGCAACACTTTCACATGCTTACAAAGCATGGCTGAACATCTTTATGGTTAAATCACACAATGTACATATTAATACCCAACTGAGTAAACTACATAGAGATATGGATCTCATTTTCACAGTTATCCATAATAATAATAATAATACCATAAATCTACCAAACTTCTGTCAGTAAGACTTTAACTGGTTGACAACAGTCCCAGCTGATCAGTGTGACTGCGTTATTAGTTAGGAAGTCACAAACAACCTAACCTAATTATGATGGAAACATATATCCTGGTGGTTGTTGGATTTTGTTAGTTTTAACCAGCCACCCAGGAGAAAGGAACCTCAACTATTCACATACTTGAAAATGCCACCTAACTGGATTTTGCCCTAACCTGAAGAAAATGTCAAATATAACCATTTAAAAAAATAAAGTTGAACCAACAGCACGTGTGCAATATATAGAAGTGTAGAAAATCAAGTCGTGATTCCGCTAGCCAACAAATCAGCCCATCATCAACAGACAGGGCCAGGTTACTGGCACATTGTGGTCTATATATAATATACATAGTTACCCGATGGCTCCTTCAGTAAGCAGGAATCTACCAAGAGAAGTTCATGTTTTGGTTATTTACAGAACATTTCCATAAGGGAATGGTCAGTACATTTACATTGATGCAATGTTAAGATTTCCAATCTAGCTGTAACCCAAACCCCCCTCCCTCCTGCTCAGCTTAACCCTTGTGTTAGTGATATGATTCCAACGCAGAAGCGGAGAGCAGCGGCGACCAGGGATGAAGGTTAGTACAAGTCATCGTTTTCTTTTCTTTTTTTGGCTCTCAGGGAGTTACACACTGTAAACGTTTCAGCTGCAATGGATCACGAGACATACCATAAGCACCTAGCCTTGTGATCGAGATTTGGCTTTGGTTCAACACAGGTCCCACGGTAGCCGGCAAAATCCTCTCAAAGCAGGGAGCATAGTAAAGCGTTGATGGTGGAGTCTTCTATCTTCTATCAGCCTGCTTGTCCTCCTGCTGCCGTTTGGCTCAACGTGTTGGAAGTGCATCCAACCATTAGGCTCCATTACACAGCCCAGATCTTCTTTTGCTGGAAGTAGGCTTCAAATCTGGCCTGGGCATAGTCCTACACACAAGGTCATAATCACCATAATTTAACACGATGTTGCAATAATCAAAGTTCAAAAGTGAAACAGTAAAATCAACAGTGAAAACACCTTGAACCATTCGGAACAAAGTAAGAGTTCACTGGCAAAAAAAAGGAATATGCAAAATATTTGTTTTTCTCGACCATTCTGATGTCATCATTAGGAGGCGAAATTGTAATCACGATTAAAAATTGGTTTAAATACACAGCCCTATTGCAGCATATACATTATAGTCCCCTTCATACATTATAGCCATTTAAGGTGAAAGAAAAAAAAAAAGAAAAAAAACAGCAGACAAAGTAATACTTTACTCACCAGGTATCCAAACTTGATGGTGGAGAGCCGGGCCTGGATGATGGACCACAACCCCCAAAAGAAGTGGGATGCCAGGGAGAACCTACATTAAAAATAAAGTGAAACACTCCCTTAGTGGTGAGAGAGGCATGGCGGAGACAGAGTCACCTTAGACGCCAAAGGGAATTGTGGGTATTGACTCAATTCCTGAGGTATTTCTCCTCCTGTATCATCGGGAGTGTCCTGATGGGGAGGGGCTCACCTGTTGACCTCCACGTACATCTCCTCCTTCAGCTTCATTTGGTCCTCCTCACTCAGGTTGTCGAACCCTTGATCAGACTCACGCAGGTAGCTGTCGATGAAGTGCAGCTGTGCAGAGACACGACCGGTCAGCAGCCGACAAATAAAACCAAATGGACAAGATGTTGCCGTGGTAACACTAGGGCTGGGTACCAAATACTCAGTACTCATAATCAGTACTTTATAGGCACTGACTGAATCACCTCTAAAGTATCAAAAAATGCCTCATCATTCAATACTTCATTTCAATACCAAAGGATTAACTCTCACCTCCAACTGTTAGCCAATCAGCACCCAGCATGCTCCCACCAAGATCTAACAATGTCTACGATTGGCTGTCTAACATTACATGTTGTAGAGACACGCAGGAAAAACTACATTACACAGAGACAAGCTCACTAAGTAGGAGCTGAAAATGGAATAAAAAGATGTGTGCCTTATTGTGTAATGTTGTTATTTCTTTTTTATTTATTTAAATGGATTTCATAAAATTAGTATAAAAATAACATTCAACAACCGGTATCAATGTAACGGTATCAGAATTGGTACGAATATGGGAACATTGTCACACACACCTGCTGGGCCTTCGATGGGTAGGCATGAGCATTCATTTTGAAGAAAGGAAACTCCTCACAGCTGTAGTCGTACATCCATTCACAGAAATGGTTGCCAATATCGAATCCCCTGCAAAGAGAAGAGATGAAGGGAGTCAGAGACACTGGAGGTGTCTTTACATTACAAGAATACTTTCTGATTGATATCTTATGCTGTCTACCTAACAGGTAGGCTGCAATGTAATCCTATGGGACACACGTACATCGTCAATTTCCGTCCACTAAAAGCTGTGTCGTTGCCGCTGACAGACTCAGATTATTATTCTAAGAGTCTGACAACATTATGGGATGGATCACTACAGACATAGACCTCTTTGGTAAAAGGTACAATCCTTTTTGTTTAACCAGAAACAGCTCCAAAATCACCATCACCATCACCAAACTACACCAGACTCCATGTAAATAAACACTACTTTTAGCATGTATAGCTGTACATGGCTTGTTTATGGGTTTATTTATGGTAACTGAAGTTCTAAAATTGGGGCGGGGGTTAATAGGAAGGTGCAGTTTGATTTAGCCAGAGGGGGGTCTATGATGTCAGACTTTAAAAAGACTGAAGTGCTCGACCGACATGGCACGGAAACTAATCGATGTGTGATTTAGACCGGAACAAATGGACTGTAGGTGTATGTGTAGCCCTGAAATAGCACTTTAGCATGCTGATTTACAAACTGTTAACAGGAGCCGGGAACTGTCTCCATCACAAATCCCCCCGACTCCTGCTCTAAGGGAGTCTGTAAACTGGACTCATCCCCCTTCCATCCACACCGATGCAACATGCCCCTTTATTTTAGATTCCCACTTTATATGTATTCTTTTTATTATAAAGAGTAGTGTGTTTTTAATTGAAATGTCGGGAAGAGCACAGTAAAACAATTGTCAAATCCTATTTCAGTTTTTTTGAGTTGCTATAAATGTAACTATTTTTAAAAGTGCATTCATTATGTAATCTCATATTGATTGCAGGACCCTCAATTTAATCATATCGTGAAATACTTTAGGATTTCAGCAAATATGGTATCGTTGTCCAAAGAATGATCTGAGTGATTCCGTACTATGTGTATATGTGTCTCCACCGGTGGGCGTGTTCTTCCTGTACATACAGTACGCGATGGCACACATGCTCCCATGCACGTGTGTACAGTGGGATATTGTGTGCAGAGGGTCACATGTTTGCAGCGCAGCATATGTGGAGACTTAAAGGGGCCAAGCTGAAGGGATCTGCAGGGGGGGGACTGTTTCTGTTTGTGTGTGCCAGAGAGAGACTTTGCCTGAGATCTACTGTGAGCCAAGGCCAGTGTGTTCTACGGTCTTTCCCATAAATGAACCCCTCAGGACTTCACACACCTAGGCATCAAACACAATCCACATCACTCAAGGTAAAAGTAAGCGCTCCTTCAGAGGGACACATTAGTCTTGTCTATTGTGTGGAAATCCACCGCACCATCATCTCAATTAGTAATACTGACAGACACTTCCATTCGCCTGCCAAATTCTAGTTACATAACAGCTGTTAATATTTCAACAGAGGGAGGTGGCTATGAAAAATATATTAATGGAACACAGAAACTATCCAGGCTGCATTCCTTCCTTGCTTGATATCTGGGTGACTCTCTTTCTTTATCTAACACTCTCTCTTTCACAACCTGCATCGCTACCAGACTCCCTGCCCACCCTCCATGTGTCTCTCTCTCTCTCCCGTTAGAAGAGAGGCATACCATGAGGAACAGTGACTTAGCAGTTGCTTTTCTTTAAACACTTTAACTCATTCAAAAAGTATGGAACCCAAAGTGCTCAATATTAAATAAATAAACTCTAACTGAAATAAAACCATGCCTATCTCTAGGTACCCCCTCCAAAAACTAACTAATTCTGAACGTACACATGTTCCACCCAAACGAGTTCCTCCCCGAGGATGTAGCAGCAGCACCGTGACTCCAATAGTGGAGATGATTGGGATTGGTTTATAGAATCGACAGAAGCCGGATCACATTTTTCTCCCATGCAGTGTGGACTAGCCAGACCCTCCTCTGCAGCGCCGTGGAGGAAGGTCTGGCACAGGGAGACTAATACATTGCAAACGCACCTGTAATTGTAGCTGCTGTACTCAAAGTCAATGAGCATCAGCTTCTGTTTGTCTGAGCTCTGGCGGCCCTTCAGCAGCAGGATGTTTCCTGAAAAGCAACGCAAACGTTGTACTTTTTAAAAAAAATAAAACAGAAAAACAGAATGTGAATGAACATATGAGGCGTCTTAATGTTTTACCTTCTTGACAGTCATTGTGGCAGAAGACTACAGGGGAGTGGGTGGACTCCAGCAGGGACCTGGACATACGGAAACAGGTCAGAAGTCCGAGGATGGTCAATCAGGGGTTAAAAAGCTCCTGGTCAGCGTAGGCAGCCGAGTGCTGAGTACTGACCACAATGATCCCGATACATTATTATGAAGGCACAACATGTATTTCCATCTCTGTGTTTTACTTTATTATCATTATTACTATTATTTATTTATTTTTAAACTGAAGCACACTGAAAAGCTCTTTCTTTGTGCTAAATGTGTCAAAGGAAAACTTGGCACAATGTCAGGAACTTATTCATCAGACATTGCCAACAGTTCAAATGTAAAAACAGTGCTTAGTTTAGAAAATCGGCTTGTCTAAATGCTAGGTTGTGGCTGTGAAAACAATGTGTTGCTGTGACATGTGTCAGTTTCAATGTTTCATTGACTTGCTCTTCTTATCTTTCAGCAGGGCTTAAACTTTGTGCTTACAATGAAATGGAAAGTCTGAGTGTACATTCTGTTACATAACTCCGTGTTTGGATTGTGCAATACTAAGCATTGTGTGTGTGTGTGTGTGTGTGTGTGTGTGTGTGTGTGTGTGTGTGTGTGTGTGTGTGTGGTGTATGTGTGTGTGTGTGTGCATACTTGAGCATTTCCACCTCCTGTGGCAGGTTGTAGCTGAGCATTCGGTTAAAGCGACGCAGGTGCGACTCTCTGGTGAAGTTCAGCCTCATGACCTGGTTCAAGTACCTGGAGAGAGTTGTACACACACATTTACTCCACCCTTTCCCTCCAAAACATTTGTGTCTCAGCCAGTGGTGTAATGTAACTAATAACATTTACTCCAGTACTGTAATTAAGTCCACATTTTGAGGTACTTGTACTTTACTTGACTCTTTTCTTTTCATGTCACTTTCCTCCCTGAGGCTGTGTGACTCCATTTCTTGAAACAGTGCAAACAAGCCGCTATGTTTTTGAACCGGCGGTTTATGCTGTGCCAGGTTGCAATTTACTCTTAAAAAGAAGAAGAGTCTCTAAAGAAGCAGTGATAGCTAAACATCAGACATGTAGGGCGGACTAAAACAAAGAGATTTCAGAAAACGATTGGAAGAAAACTTGTCACGCATCTCAGACAAAACTGGAAACTGTGATTTAAAGTTACTCTAATATAATACACACGGTACACACATCGTTCTAGCGTACGCTGCTAGCGAGCCACAGTTAACTCATTACATAGGCTGATTGGGAAAAATGACCTTCTTCCAAATAAGCATTGAGTTCATAAGCATTGAAAACCTTATCTTTCTCAGTTCAATACATGCAAGAGTTTCCCTGCCACCGCCTAGCTTGGTCTGTTATGAACAGTAGCTTGTAACTGAAATTACTAAATAAGATTAGAAGGGTCCACTTTCTGTTGGTCTACTAACCTTTAAGGCCAAATTATCAGATATATAAGACAGATAAAGGACTCTAAGATAAGTAGTCTAACAAACACACAAACCTCTTTTGCTTCTGTTCCAATTCTCTGGGACATCTTAAAAAAAAATCAATGTCACCACCAGGCAAAATCTTATTGAATCATCCTTTAAAGTCCTGCCTGAAAAAAAATATTGACAGATTCCAGTAAAATTCTACATAAACTAATGCTACATATTACGTTTCAGATCTTTGAATTGTCATTCTGTTCTCACATGGAAATTTACTAAATTTGTCATGGGGCAGTAACTAATGAGTAATGTTTGTAATACGTAATCTGGAAAATGATAAACTAGGCATTATGTAGGCTACGTTCCCAGAAGATCCATAGAACTAGACAATGGACTTTATCACCACACACACACACACACACACACACACACACACACACACACACACACACACAGGCAAATATTGTGCAACGTAAAACCTGTAAAATCAGTAACACCCAAGAAGTAAACTAATAAAAAAGATAATTCAAGAAGGAAGTTACCTTAAACTTTTTAATAAGTTATTGGTGACGCAACTTGATATTTTCGGATTCAAAACCTCCAGTTTCATTGAATCTGCTGAGTCTTTTGTCTCAGTCTTTCATTTGACCTCATTTAATACAGACTTACGTGGCGTATCGACGGTTAAGAGATTAAATAGTCAAGATGGGATAGGCCTCGGCAAGACAAAGCTTTAAGCTGCCTGAGGCAAAAGATAAAGAATAAGAATTTGAATTAGAGTAAGGCTTCCTCCTGCAGCTCTCTCTGTCCACGTCCTTTCTTCAGACCAGCGTGGGCAAGCAGTAACTATAACGAATACTAATCATTTCATCCAGAAGGAATGAGATTAATAGCGTTTTTCTGCGAGATTGACTGTCCAGGCAAAGACATAGCTTTTGAAATGTAGAGTTTTTGGGCTATTTTGGTTACATAGCATGTCTTCTTTTAGACTAGTGGGAAAAAAACATCCAGAATTTGGGCTGGGTACGGAGTTTAATATTTTTTAGGCAGCCAACAATTTGCCTTTAGTGCATCAAAACATGCCTCATCATTCAATAACCAATTTTAATACCTAAGGAGTAAATCTCTCAGTGAGCCAATAAGCACACGTTTATTTGTATAGTACAGCTGAAGACATGAAAGGGGAGAGAGAGGGGGTAAGGGCCGAGTGGAGTTGAACCAGCGGTCGCTGCGACAAGGAGAAAACCTCTACATATGGTGTGCGCTCTATCAGGTGAGCTACCCAGGCGTCGGAGATGGAGAAGTCTGGTTCTCTCTCAGACCACTTGAATAACAAAATGCTAAAACAGTATTATGATTTTTTTTGCCTCCCTCAGCTTTGAATGACTTACTTGTCCATAGTTCCAAACAGCCACTTGGGTTCCTTGTTGATGGGCATCCTCATTCCATGAAACCTGGCCATCTTCTCTGCAACCTCCGCCGAGATGCTGGGCTCGCTTAACTCACAGGTGTCAAGTTTACGACTCTGTCAACGGGATAATATAATAATGGATATCTTATTTAAACAGTTTCTATGATGACTGTTTAGAAGTTGTGCTACACAAGATTTTAATGCAAAACTATGAAGCCAAATGGGTTACATAACAAAGAAAAAAGCATCCAATCTCTCCCATTTCAGATGCAACAAAACCCCCAGATTCATATTTATCTTTGCTAAAATGTTAACCAAACTGAATTACTAAATCCAGAGGCACTGGGCTATGTGCAATTTACTGATGTTACTTAATCCTACACATCTCAGAAACCTCTCTCCACCATACTGTCAAGTTCAGTTTAGAGATGACCTGGACCTCGGTCTCCAAAGGTTCATTCAACTGAATGACCTCCTCTCTTTCAGTCTTAACAAAAACCTGAAGTTTGACAATCATTTGAATTTATTCCAGCTACGTAGGTGCTCCTTTTATTTTGTCCACCCGGTCCAAATGACCCCCCAGGATATACAAGTAAACATATACAAACTGATGAGATATGAACAACGTGGTAACTTACGGGGACATACTGCTCGAGTCGGCCCTGAGGGAAAATCCCATAGAGTTTGGGTCCGAGCTCCCTTTCCGCTAAAATAGCAAACATCACACTCTCCAACACCATGGCCTCCGCCCCCTGAAAACACACAACAGTAAAAAACTTAGCAGCCCAACATTCAAAGTGTGAGAGACACATCCCGCCAGTGCTGCAAAATGAAAAGAGAACAGAATGAGAAATGAGACAAAGAGCTTTTTCTGGTCTCTATGTCTAAAAACATGAAACTTAGAGTGAGGTAAAAACCAAATCCCTTGTCAGCCCCATTCAGACGGGAATATGTAACAGTGCACACTTAATGCATTAAGAATTGAATAGAAATTGAGAAGGAGGAAAAGAATGGGGGGGGGGGGGGTCTGAATCAGGAGAAATGCTGTGAGGGTTAGTTGGGGTTACATGTGAGAAAAACCCACCGACTGAAAAATAGTGACCGTAGCATTTGTGACATCACCCATTGGTTTATGGACCGCCATTTTGAAGCCTTGCATTTGGCAGTTCAGATGTCGCCACGATGATGATGATTTTTGACGAGTGTGTGGCGCTGGAGGAGGATAATGCAGCCAAGCCTGCGTTCTTGGTGGTTGCAATGGTGCTGCGTTTAGCTAAACGCTAAAGGGACAGTTGCAGATTTTCAACCCTTCGGAAGTGTGTCATCCAGTGGAGATTTACCGGTGGATAAATACCGACCTACTGGAAATGGAGCCGTTCATCTGCATGTACAGCGTAAAAAAAAGAAAATCTGGAGACTTTCCCTTAAGTTACCAGGTAATGCTAGCGGTAGCTAGATAGCTTGATTGAAAGAATGCTAAACAAGACATGTTTAGGTGACCAAAATGTTCCAATCAACTTTGATGAAGTGAAAACACAGGGTCAGAGGGTCAGCCTTTTAAATTTAAAAAGCCTATGTCACGGTGACAGGACGGCGTGTAGCCACGCCCTAAGCAATCCCTGCTTTATCTTCTATTTAAATAAATGGAACCATAATCTGCTGAACCATGCTATTGTGAAGAATACTTGAAAGTGACGATTGAGACCATAACTTTTTAAAAATAGTTTACAGTGGTAATAAACTCAGAGCACCAGTTACAGCTGAAGTTGCCAAAGCCGAGACAGCAGTCTTGTCTTTCTCCCTTAATCTTAGAGACACGCCAACGTGGCATACCAACGCAAACACACACCTGGAGTCCACCGTGGGCTCAAGGTTAACTGGGAAACCTTCTCTCATACCAACACATACACCCGCTAGGAGCCTGAAACACTGAATCTGGGTGCTGGATACTCGTCGACTTGATTGTGATTCACATATTGTGTGGAAAAGGACAAAACCATGGCTTCTCACCAAATAGGCAAGAGGTCATCGGCAGAGGAGAGATGTATACTGTGGGAAACTTAAACCCTGATTAGTCAAACAGTGATACTAACAGCATCTCTTTGGGTCAAAGTTGCAATGAAGACAGAAATAGGTTCACCGATGAGGTGGGTCGAGGGGATTCAACGAGGCCTTAAACCAAAATAAATGATTATTTTTTAGTTCAGCACCTAGACAACCAAAACATTAGTCATTTATGATTGTCTTAAACAGAGTTCCTTATGCTGGAGTTGCTAGTTATTAAAAAAAAGGCCTGCTTAAACTTTCCCTAGAAAGTGTTTTCTTGGTTTAACTCATAGAAGTGCTCCAGGATCCAATCTGCCCCTTATTTAAATATTTACAATAAACTACTGCCAATATAGTTTCATTTCAATATTGATCTTTAAAAGTTTACTTAGCCGCTATCAAATGAGTAATCTCCATGCACCACGTGATGGGAAGGGTTGAAAGTTACAGAAAAACCTAGCAAGTAGAAGTACAGTTAGAATAATGCCAATACTAGTTGCTTTCAGGGTTCGTAGAAGTACTTTGGTAACTACAACCACAGAATCAAGATATTTCCCTGAGGGTGTAAGTTTACTGGCTAATGCTGCAATCTGCTAAATTTCAACGTGAGCTTCAAAAGCAGCAATAGCCCAATGCTATCTGAATCTTCTTAAATGAATAACCTTCAGACAAATTGCTGCGGAGACAGATCTGGATCTGAGCGCTGGAGTCTTTGGCTACTTGCCAGGGAATGTGCTTCACACTGGCCGTCCAGCAGGAAGCAGCTCAAAGGAAACAATACTGCTTTTGGCCTTCAACATGTCCCATTTCTCAAAACAAATACCTCACTGTACCACCTGGAGAGATATCTTACTCCAGGACACACTGGTATCTCTGTTGTGGTAACGTTGGAAATTATAAATTATGCTCACTACTACAAATATCTTTTTAATTTTGTTAATTATTATTATTATTATTATTACCTTGACCAAGGAAGCTAAGTTTCGGGCTCAGTTTGTTCATGATTAAAACCTTCAGGCCCTATTTCCATGGAACTGGAACGGTATTTGTACTGCATTTGCGTAGTGTCAGAATAATCTGAAAAATCTTCCAACCGGATACAGAAAACGTTGAATCCGTCAACTAGCGTTGCTCTGGTTGGTTGTAGCGCTATCCCATTGCTTGCTGAGGGAGTTTGAAAGACAAGCGTTAATCCCGCCCCCCGGATTGAGTTTAGCCAACGGGGAGTTCCCAGATCCAGCATCTGGATGTGGGTCTGGCTGGCCAGGCTAGCGGATAAAATAACTACAGGCAAATAACAGAACAGCTAGCACAACTGGTAGGACAAGAAAATGACATCACTTTACTGTAAAGCAGCCTTCAAAACCATATTAAGACATAAAGATATCCAAAATTTAAGACGATATCTAGCCTCATATATCGATATGGGAAAAAAAAATCAATACATATTGCCCAGCCATAGAATGCACCACTGGCCTCGACATAGTTCCACGCTCTCTCGGAGTGCCATTCTAGTAATAATTATTTATTCAACTACAACCGTGATGGATGACACCGGGCAAGGTTGATAAAGATGACAAAAAGGTTTTAAGGGGACGTCTCATAAAAAGGTAACCAAACAAAGTCCTTTCCTTACTAGAGTCTGCAGTCTGTATCACAGCTGACAGGAAGCGGCATGTTTTCTCTAAAATCATTTTGTAATTCGTGTTCATTGTCCATCGTAATTTCCTAAAGCCCAGGGCAGCGTAAAATGGCAGAAAAATAAACCTGCAAATCCTCATATTCAAGAATCTGGAACCAGCAATTACTTGATTATCAAAAAGGTTGTTGATCAATGGACTGTCGATCTTATAATATTTTTATTGACTAATGGCTGCAGCTCTAATTGAGGATGGAGTTCTATCATCTGCAGACAAACTGCTCTTTGATATTCCATTATTATCTTGATTTGTGTGAGCCTGTTAAGAAGACTTGGAATTTGCTAACTTGGTAGAAATCGTGTTAGCATTTATATGTTTCAATAGACTTTAACTGAATCATGTTTAATTTTAATTCTCCAATGATATGAGCAGTGTTTAAAGCAAATACCCACAGGGCACACACATTATTTTCCTGTGTGCACAATGTTTCCATCAGCATATATTAAAAAGTCTGTCTCCTGAACAGTATGCAGCACATTCTGCTTTATTCCTGGGTATTAGTCTAGGGAAAACTCCCCTGCGTTATGTAATGCCTTATCCGCAGAATTCTCAACACATGCACTTTCAAATCTTCAACGTGAATTAAGTAAATTACCATAATCTTCTTGATACACATACTGCCAGACAACAAGCCGTCTGGAAGACTGTGCAGAAAGCAAAAGCAAAGACTCCAACTCCTGCTGCATTACTTCTCTGACAATATTTCCGCATCTCAGTTAGTGTAGTGTACTGTACCAGATCTGCAGCGTCCAACCCACACAAGATACCCTTTACAGAACAGCCTGAATGTTTGTGAACCTGTCTGTACCATCACTTTGATTGAGAACTATGCCAGTGACAAGGGAATGTCGACTGGGTTCTTTTGTAGTGCACCGATTTAAATTGAGCCTTAGTGATGAAGACATATCTGGGGCATACCAATAATTGTACTCAACAGACAACAGACTCTTTTTTTTTGGTAGTGTTGGTCAGACAGCTACATTGTACAATGGAATGATGTTGAAAACCATTTAAGCCCCTGAAAACTTCAAGTATTTCTTCACATCTTTAAATGTTGATGGTTAAATAAGCAACAACTAAATTTGAAAAAGAAAGATGTTAAAAACAGTTTGATGTGGTTTGATCAGATTTGACTGACAGTCTGGAACAACCCATACACTATCACCAGATTCTGTTTCAAATGTTGCTCAATTCTGATTGATCTGAAGTGAAAAGAGCAGAGAGGGGGAACAAAGTAGTGGAAATGTAGAACCAAGCTCTTATAGTGAGAATCTGATGGAGAAAATAGGTTTGCATTGTCTTTAAAGTCCTATTTGTGTAATAATTCTACTCACTAACAGCACCAATGTGTAGCGCCCACCTGTGGGTGAGGTAAGGGCGACATGTTTTTAGTGGTAGGAAAAACCAGAGCAGCTGGAGAAAAGCCACGCAGACCCTAAATGTCAGTTATGTAAATGCACTAGGCCGTTAGAGGCTGTCACAGCGTGAAGGTCCTCAACCTCAAGCCCCGCTCATTTCCTCAATCCGGTTTTAAATGCCACTGCTTGCTTTAGCGGTCTGTTTGATTTGGCTCACTCCCCAGACAAGTCTTCTGACCGTTTAAAAGTTAATTATCAACAATAGATGTTGAGTCAGCAATTGGTGGAATTGCAACATTCCCCCCAAAAAATAAAATCACTTCCCTCACACCATTTCCTCTTTTTTATAGACAAGAAAACACAAACTTCCACTAGTACATGTCAACATGATTTTTGAATGACTAAATACATAAAGGTGCCAGCTGATGCATGCTCTGTGATCACGCTCTCTCTGGATACTTGAACATAACCTGCTACACTAGTCCTTATCAGGGCTGCTGCTCGCCTCGGAGAGGTTTAGCGGCTGGCCTTGGGAGTGATTCAGCAGGTGGAGCGGGCCAGCTGCTTCACCTCAGAAACGTTTCCACTTCTACTCCGCTACATTTCAGAGAGAAATGTTGTACTGATTACAGCGCTACACTCATCTCACAGCTTTAGTTACTAGTTAATTTACACATTAAGACTTTTGCACACAAAACCATAACTTAAGATAATATGTAACTATGTATAATAGCTATACATTGTTAGCCGATTAAACACTGAGTTTATTGAGAGAACTGTTTGGGTCGTTTCCAGTTTCTAAAATGTAAGGATTTTTTCTGCATTTAGTACTAAAATGCTGCTTTTAATACTTTTTGTGCCAAGTAGAGTATGTTGTGCATGGACACTGGACAGGAAGTTGAGGATGAAAGGACATTTGCATTACTGTCAAGTCCGTGTGGGAGGGGCCACTTAGTGGCATGACATGTGAATGAAATATCATATCATTAAGTACATTTTCTAGATAATACTTTTAGTCAAATACCTTTTAAACACAGCACTTTTACTTGTAACAGAGAATTTTGTACAGTGTGGCTTTAGTACTTTTACTTAAGTAAAGGATCTAATACTTCTTCCACCACTGTGTCTTCCATGTGCTGTCCCCACAGGGATTATCACAATGCTATCCTCTCTAATCCAGTCAGGATTTCCCTTGACCAGACAGCATTGTTACAGAAGGTGGATTGAGGTGAGGTTATCCTTAGAGGCTGAAATGGGGTCAGTTCTTTAACAGCCTCCCTGCTAACAGCAGGCCGGGTTAGAGGAAAGGGAAACAGCCAGAGTGATAACAACTGCTAACTGGCTGATGACCTCACCTCCATCACATGGTGGTGAGTTGTCATTCGGCCACGTAATGCCATGGCCAAGGGTCATTGTGACACCATGCAGGCTGAAGGACTGTCTAGGTCACTGAGGCTTAGCAGAGACTCTCTTAACATACTGTGGTATTGTTGCTGCAGATTCTTTAAAAAAAACGTACTCTGAAATACGTGTTGCTTCTGTACATTTGGCCTGGTGTTCCAGATTAAAATGCCACAGTTATATTCCAGCCAGATGAGCTAATCTTCTCAAAAATATTAGTATTTGAATCAAGTTGTTGGAGATGTAGAGACTCAAATCAGTGACTGTAGAATCCCCCAACTAGTTTTTCATACTTGTGCTCTGCCAGGAGTTAGTAAGTGGAGACAGGGGTTACGGTTAAGGGTATCAATTCTGAGCCTTAAGGGTAATTCTGTTTTTTTTCCACCTAGACCCTATTTATTCCTATATATTTTTGGGATATTCACCCGAAACACCTGGTGCCTCAGGAGTGGACCTGCACGGAGAATCAAATCAATTCTAAGTAACAAATATTTTCCTATTTTTCCCTACATCGTGCAGGCCTAATCAGAAGACTGGGGCAGAGCAGAATAAAACCCCGCACCGACAAAGAGTTCAACATGAGTAAGAGGAGAGTTTAGGTAAGTAAAAGGAAGTTTTCAGACATAACGGGGTGAACATAAGCTGGAAACAAGTGTTGTGATGACTGGATGGGACACTGGGCGACACTATGGGCAGAGGAACATGCCGTATTGGTCGCACCGTGGTCAGTTACTTACTTGGAAGTGATTTTCTTTGTTTGACTGTTGGGAATCTCCTTTATTACAGGACATCTATAAACAAAAGAAAAAGGAAAGAACTAGCCATGAATACATGTTAAGCGGTCCGTGAGTGTCAACATAGTCACGCCTACAGGTCCAACAGTACAGTATGAGTTCAAACGCACGCCAAGTCTTTGACAGGGCAGTGCGGAGGATCGCTCGTAATAACCGCTGCGCTCCCCTGACTACCTGCTTAACACGACAGTCAGAAACAGAGTGGAGATAGAGATCAGACAGCGTAGCGCCAGCAGGGCTTGTCTCTGAGGAGGAGAGATAAAACTATTCTATTGCCCAATTCCAAGCCTACTGTTGATTGCGACATTTAACTGTGGGTTACGTATTAGAGCTGGAGCTAAATATACACACATTTATTTATCCTACGAGCTATTCACATATCTGCATTGCTGAGAAACGCTGCCTCTAGTGCAGTTAGGCTTTGTTTGATCATTAGTAGCTGTGCACTCTGACAGAGACATAGAGTTCCTTAATCGTATTAGCTTTTTGATTAGACGTCACTAAATCCTGAGAGGCAGTTCTGTCCTGATGAAGATGGCTGCAGTTACCTTGGTGAAGGACACAGTGCTTTTGCTCTCACAGACATCCCTAGCAATAAAAACTTCAGTTAGCTTTTTATTACACGGCCTTTAGTTAATACTTAATGCAAAATTCATTGGCCAAATTTGAAGGCTGAGAAAGCAGAAAAGAAAGCAGCCCATATCGCAGCGGCTTTAATTTATTGCAGCTGATTGGAAAAAAGCATGAGCTCAAACGAGTTAACGGCGGCAGAAGATTAGAATTTGCGGCTTTCAGGAACTTTGTGCCAATGTTCAGATGTTTTCGAACTCTGTTGCACTGCGGCAGGGGGATGTTGACTTAATGGTTATCTTTGGGGTAGTGCCGTAACACGTATCGATACTGGGATCACGGACTCTGGACACGGGGGCCACATCATCTCAGGCTCTATCTCTCTGTATTAAATGCAAACAGATAAAGTAACTATCTGTTTTTGCGAAGGAACAACAAGCCAAACTGCACACTGGCCAATGGTTTTTCTTGTTTCCGTTTTATTTGTATTGATTTTTGAGCAGGCTGCAAATGTGTGACTCATCCTCAGGCTCCTGTTTTACGTTGCTCAAATAATTCTGCCGACTTCTTGACGACTGAGAATCCCAAGGCAGGGATAGAAAGAAGAAACAGACAGAAGAGGTGCTTCAACACTTTTCTTTTCCCTCCATACTGTATCTTCCCAGCGTTCTCAGCCCAGGTTGTGCTACAGGAGTGTGTGTAACGTTCTTTGTATTAGGCTGAGATTTCAGAGACCTCATACTGTACCGTGTTTTTTGGTGGGTTCACCAGGGAACAAGAGTGCCCAAGGCACGCTCCTTTGGGAAGCCTACGGCAAAGAACACATGCATGTACAGCCATGGGGGTACATCATCATGTACAACAATGGCTAACACGCGCACATACATATACACACACACACACACACACTAAGCATATGACCTGCAGATGTACGTGTACACACACACACACACACACACACACACACTAAGCATATGACCTGCTGATGCGCACGTACACACACACACACACATGACCCCCCCCCCTGTGGTGACTGTCTCATCCCACAGTTGCATGTATTACCTTTTGTTGTTTATTGTCTGGTTTCTGTGATTATACTTACAAGTGAAACATTATTATAGGTAGGTAAACGATAATCAGTGTATGATTTTGACATTTCTGTTGGCTGTGTGTGTCTGTACAGCAGCATTTATCTTCCCTTAAGGTGCACTAGGAGTTCCTGCATGGGCCCTTCTGTTGACTGACCAAGTAAATAGCAAACAAAACAGATCCAGCTCGCACCTCCCCCCATGTTTTCCATAACTCTCATGACTAACTGACTAACTGTCACTAACGCCCACCCCTCCCCCAACTATCTTGTCGCTGTGATTGGCTGGAGTAGTTTGCTGGGTTTTGGTGCCTATCCCGTGACCCTAGTGTCTGTTTGACGTTTACCACCCCAGTGTCGTCTCCCAAGACCGTTTTTTTTCAGTGTATTCGGGGGGGGGAGAGATCAAGGAGAGTTGACATTTCTCATAATGGAACAAGGAGAGAAGCTTACAATTTGAGACAAAAAGTAAATCCCACTGAAAGCATGCAGGAACTCATAGTGCACCTTTAAAGCAGCTAACAGTTTGACTGATGCCTACACACTACTGAGGGAAACTAGTTTCTAAGACACAATAACACATCCTGGTGAAGAGTCTGGCTTACTTGGAACTCTCCGTTTGTGTGGTAAAAGACTAGTGATAAGAGATGTGGCTCCCACCTGCAGGATGGCCCCATAGAGGCGCAGCAGGACGGTCCTGGGCTCATCCCAAACCGTGTCCACGCTGTCAGGAAGGCTGCACAGGAAGAGCTTGTTGCTCAAACCGCCCCTGGAGGACAGACGGGGAGACAGGATTAAAGAAGTGCAGACGAACAAGTGGAAGTCCCTAAAGACGTTTGAGCCAGCCCCAAAAGACAATCACCAGCACTAAAATGGTAAGAACTGAGAAAAAAGAGCAATTCAAATCATCATTAAATGTGTTTCTGAGGAATTCATCAAACAACCGTTGAACAAGCAGAATAAAATCTTGAATAGGAGAGTCTGGCTGTCTCTGACGCTCACGGTATTTATTTCAATAAACAATATCATTTTGGGGTTTTATTTACTCAAGCATAATGTACATTTCTGGTATGAAATTGTCAGAAATAACAGGTAAATACATTGAATTCTGAGCAACTACCATGTAATGGAAAAACACCATTTGTGTCCTTATGCGGAAGAACAGTCTGTAGATGACAGAAAGAGCCCCAGAAAACCACCCAGGAAACCACCAAGTAGTGCCTTTTCTGTCGAAGGCATCACATGGGGGGTTTGCTGTGAGGGGGGGGGGGGGGGGGGGGGGGGGGGGGGGGGGGGGGGGGGGGGGGGGATCTGGGCACTTGTAACATAGAAGGAAGTTTACCAGAGTTTCTTTACACTAACTACCAACATTAGAGTCAAGGTCAAAAACTGCCAAATGGCTAGTGACTGTTAATGTTAATGTGACTTTGACCAGCCACTCAATAGATAACCATAGTTTCTTTGGCTGGTGACTGAAGCAGATCTACCAGCCACTTGCATGTTTTACCAGCATTTAGTAGATGGTAGATACTAGATGGTGCTAATTTTGGACCCTGATAATAGTTATGCAAGGTTAGTTGAAAATAGGCAAAGTATTCCTATTATTAGGGATGGACGGATTATCAGACCATTTCTTGGCAGTTTTCAGATCATCTGTATCAGCTTTTTATTTGCCTAATAACTGATAAAGTGAATAAATTAAAGTGTTCTACTTTGGCTCAGCTACAGCTCTGTGTCTGTCCCTCTGCTATACTTTGACTCCCCAGTCCCCACTAAGTCTGGCTTTATGTCCCACCCACATCTGACTCTCATTTACTCGAGATTATGTATGAAGGATTCTAACGTATTACATAACTGTTTAATGCATTTAAACAATGTTTTCTGTTGGTGTCTGTAAAATTCCAAAATCTTAATTTTGTCTTAAAGATTTTCATTTTCACTGTAAATGCATTTCGGTTCAAAATATCTGTTATCAGTTTCATTAACTATTAATAATTTGCATCGGTATCGGCCTTGAAACACCAATATGGTCGATCATGACCTTTTATAATTCCATATACGGCAGAAATGGCTTCAAAAAGGTTTCCGGGAATCATACTGCAACTCTTATATATCTCTTAATAATACTACTTAAGATAAGGATAATGGTTTGGAACCTACTTCGTAATGTAGAACTAAAGTCACATCTTACCAAGCTCAGCTAATGCCTGAAAACCTTATTCCAGTAAATGGTTGGCGTAGGTTTGGTAGCTAGCTAGATGTTGTGCTGTGTAACCGGTGTTATGTCCCTACTGGTTTCCATACCAACTGGTTTCCGTATGTTGTGTTTACCTCCGTCTCTGTCACCACATTCATCACACAATCACAAAAATGTTCCTGGCCGTTTTAAAACATTTTCCCAGATCTACTTCCGCATAAAATGTTTGTCTAAGCAAGCACCACATCACCGCCTCCTACAGAAAATAAAAGATGTAAAAAAACAATACAATCATTCAAGTTTAGCTGGTTTCAATCTTGTGGCAAAAATATAAAGTTAACACCCGAGTCCACTTCCTCTACGCATTGAGCTACCCAAGCTGGATAAGATAACGCTTCCAGTCACGTATCTATCAATTTTCAATCAATTTTCAATCTATCTATGGTAGCTCAATGCGTAGAGGAAGTGGACTCAGGTGTAAACTAACTATATATTTTTTCCACAAGATCAAAACCAGCTCAACTTGAATGATTGTATTGTTTTTACACCTTTTATTTTTTGAAGGAGGCTGTGATGTGGTTCTTACTTAGACAAACATATTCGCGGAAGTAGATCTGGGAAACCATTTGAAAATGGCCAGGAATATGTTTGTGACTGGGAGATGAATGTGGTGACAGAGAAACCAGTTGGTGTGGAAACCAGTAGGGACATAACACCGGTCCAATCGGTGTCCCACAACACCTTTAAAAAGGAAAAGTTGAGCTTTGATCAGAAACGACTCTTTAGCCAACTATACCAATGTCTTCCTAAACTGGAAAACCTGAATAGTTTCACTTATTTTGTGTATATGATTGTTTCTTTCTCAATTGGGGGTACATGTACCCCTAGGGGTACTTTGGAGTACTGCAGGGGGCACATGTACCCCTAGGGGCACTTTGGAGTACTGCAGAGGATACATGAAATTTTAGCAAAAATGCTAATAATACTATAATAATAAATGAAGTGTTGGATTATAAACATCTGAAATGTAGCATTTATGTGTTTGTTTAATAAAAAGGTTGTTGTTTAATAAATCTATTACTAATTACTAATCTAACCCTGTATAATTACACTCCTCTTAAAATAGACGTTTTTTTCTACCACAGTGTTTTTGCCCTGGTCAGGCTGTAATTATCATAAAAACCAATTCAGATGTGGTAGAATATTAAAAATGGTCTGAGAAACACTCCCATCGGCTGCTATAGAAAGGATCTGTTCTTGCACCATATAGTGGGGGGGGGCTAGCTCCATCATGAGACTGGACTGTCTAATGGCATCGGTCTCAAACTAGCTTCGACCAACTGGACCTATTTCCATCAAACACGCGAACGAACACTCAGTACCTGATGATGGTGATGTGGAAGTCGTCCTCCGCCAGGCCTTTCCACGCTCCGTGGAGGAACTCTCTGCACCACAGATACGCCTTGCGCTGGGTGTCGAGGTCGGGCTGGTCGGGGTGGACCAGCTCCTTACAGTCCTCCTCGGTTTCGGGCTGAACCTGCAGGGCGTTCTCGGTTACGAGCAGACCAAGAGACATGGAGGGGGAAGAAGAAACCCCGTTGATGAATTTGGTTTTCATTTTGCGTGTTTTCAACAAAGAAATGAAGCTTAAATATTCGGAGTTGACCAGCCTGAGCTGATACGGGCAGGCTCCTCTGTGTCGCAGGAGGACTTGAGTCCGTTATCCGTCTACAAACGGCTTTTCTCTCTGTGAGTATAACGGTCAGAGTGTTGTAGTCAGTTTCTTTGATTTATTTTGTCGTCGGTAAGATGCAGAGTTTCGCTCTAGTTTCGTTGAGGAGTCTGATATCGGAGACTGGAGGCAAGCTAACCCGCTTTCTGGCAAGGAATGATTCAAGTACGGGGGGGACGTGCAGATTTAACACAGGGAGGATGGGCAGGGCGCACGTGACCCTAGCGAGCCTCTTCTCGTCCTTCATTGGTTGCCCCATGGATGTGTGCAGGACCAAAACAAACCGTAGGGTGCCTTCAGGGACTATCTGACAGACGATATCTGATGTCATAGAATTCTAGGACAGTGGTTCCCTAAGTTTTTCCGCAGGGCCCCCCTATTTTAGAGAACTGCCGCACCCCATTCTGCTGTTTTGAGAGAGAGAGAGAGAGAGAGAGAGAGAGAGCGCGAGCGCGGGGTGTATTAAAGGGCTAGTCAAGGAGATGACAATGCGATTTGACTGGGAGACTGGCTGTCTTTACGTCAAGGCTGATCCAGTGGTGTAGTGGAATGTATTGTAGAGGGTATTCTGTACCACACATATATTTAGTTTATAATTTTTCCTGGCTCCCAACGGGGCTTTATGGGGAGATTTGGTAAAGTAGAGGGGTGTGGTGGTCCAGGAAATTTAGTGCGTCAAAGACTTTCTTTCCTGCATTCTGATACATTTCTATGCACCAGTTCATGGTGGAAATACCTTTATTTAGAACGAGTGAACACGTTGCAGTTAAAAATATAAAAATGTAATGAAATAGGCAGTAAGGTATGGGGGCTTTCCTGGGCCTGGATCCCAAAAGGCCAGTTTGTGTGATAAATGTGAACACATCCATGCCCAAGACTAGGCTACTTAAAAGGTGGTCTCATTACAGTTTATGTACGCTGATATGGTTCGCATCAGGTTAGTATATATCCGCTTCCGCCAAAATTCCGCAAGATGTCACTCTTTTGGGCCGGATGTCTGTCCCCGTCCTCTGTCTCTGTGTTGGCGTTCTAACCTCTGGTGGATTTCTGAGGACTATGGTTACCTGGTCCTCAGATCTCTGCAGGGTAAATCCAGACAGCTAGCTAGACTATCTGTCCAATCTGAGGACTATGGTTACCTGGTCCTCAGATCTCTGTAGGGTAAATCCAGACAGCTAGCTAGACTATCTGTCCAATCTGAGGACTATGGTTACCTGGTCCTCAGATCCCTGCAGGGTAAATCCAGAAATCTAGCTAGACTATCTGTCTAATCTGAGGACTATGGTTACCTGGTCCCCAGATCTCTGCAGGGTAAATCCAGACAGCTAGCTAGACTATCTGTCCAATCGAAGTCTTCTCTGAACGTACACATGTTGTACCAAAAGAAGTTCCTTCCTGAGACCGTTTTCCGTCCCGACCCAGAGCGTTGCCAAGAGTCCCGACCAAGCACTTTTAAATATGAAGCTTAAAGGACGCTCATGACCAAGAATCCGCATTTGACGCGATGGGAGTAAGAATATGTTGCAATTTCTGTAAAACTGAAAGATACAACACAAAGCCTGTATCAATACACACATATATGCATATGAAATAATAATGATGCATAATAATAATGTAAAAAATTCCATATATGAAATCACAATTTACTTAATGCAATAACCATGATATAAGCTTCTTGAATGAATGCCCATGCATTTTATTGTACATGCCTTTTAACTCTCCTAAAGGAGTGTTTTTGTGGGGCATAGAAAATCTGCTTAGTAATATAAGAAATACTGGATAGGATAGAACAACACAATGTAATTCTGCTTAATAAAACATTGCATTCACAACAATTTTTTAATGGTTATCATTTTAAACAAATTGTATATCCGTATACAATATTTTTTGCCCATGAAAACTCTCATTCTAATAACATTTTGCATCTTTCATCACGAACATTTCAACTCCAAGGCTTAAAGAAAAGGATGGAAGTGTTTCACATGCACACTGTAGCTTGCTCTTTGTCTGACTGAAAACAAAATGGAGAATAGAAAGCAAAATTTAGGCATAACTAAGCATTACCTACAATGTCCACCAGGCATCAGTGTATGCAGATCAGAGGGATCTCAGAACTACACAGAGAAAATGAGCAGGATGTCATGTCACTCGAGAATGTCATCTGATTGATGGGCTCCACGTGTTTGTAATCTGTCAAAACTTGATTGATGGGTAAGAAAGAGAATGAGTTGTCAATTCAAATGTATAACCACTGAGAATTATTCTGTAAATCAAAGCAAAAGTCGTATTAATCCTTGTTCAATGAACCAATTAAAGAAGAGTTGAAATAAGAACTAATAATAAATAATTTTAAAAAACAGAGAGTAGAAGGGTGGAGCAATAAGTAGTTTGGTTAAAGCATAAAACGACAGTCTTTCCTTCTACTCACCATGTCAGTACTGAAGGATATCCCTGCTTCTGAGATGGTGGATGTGGAGCCCTGCTCTCCAGCGAGCCCATACAGCGGAGAGGCCCTTTTAATAAATAATTCAATTCAATTCAATTTTATTTATAGTATCAATTCATAACAATGGTTATCTCAAGACACTTCACAGTAGGTCCAGACCACAGTCCAGAATTTACAAGGACCCAACAGTTCTAGTAGTTTCCTCCAGACCAAGCAACAGTGCAACAGTGGCGAGGAAAAACCCCTTTTAGGCAGAAACCTGGGACAGACCCAGACCCAGACCCAGGCTCTTGGTAACAGTATAACAGTTACAAAAAATGGTAGTTTGTAGTAGTTCTTTGTAGTAGTTCATGGCATAGCAGGGCACTGTGCGGCATCACAAGGCCCAGCAGGACGTAAATGGCATCACGGCTATGAGGGCCTAAGGTCCAAGACCAGCCTCTGCTGAGCACACACACAGTCACACACAGTCACACAGACAACAAAATGCTGTATTTTCTTGTATCCTCATCTCCATGTACAGTTTTCAAAAAAATTTGCACTCTCAATCACGTATTGGTGAGTAACATTAATTATTATTATTGATTAGTAAGTGTGATGAAAATATTCTTTTTTAGCCTTTCTCTGTGTTCTTCCTAACAGTTAGCGATGATGAATTCCGAGATATTAACCTGACTCAATCAGATTACGCTAGGCTATGTTTGATGATTTATTTTAATTTTTTCCGACACAATTAAAATAACTGACACCATTTTTTCTGTTACTCACAGACTCCGTTGACTGCACCTGCACCTCCCATTTTTGGGGATGAATAAATATCTATCTATCTATCTATCTATCTGCAGAGCATATTACACCTGTAACGACAATCCATCCAATTTTTACTGCAGTATTGAGCAAATATGGGACGGAGAAGAAGCTCAGAACTTTAATGTCTGCTGAAGGAAAGCCAGACAGCAATGCACAAGGAAACATTCTTTCAAACGATGACAGAGAACCAGACCTGCAACAGTTGGCAAGATCTGACATCTTCAACAACCTTCCACAGATGCCTCCTGCGTCTCTTGCTCCCGAGCAAAATGGCAGAGGAAGACCAAGTTAGGATTTTTATATTATATTTTTTAATACAACGGGGTTTTTGCTTGTTACAACCTGTGACGGACCCTGGGTGATCCACTGAGGCCCCTCTGTGGGAGTGATACCTCACTGGTCTTAACCATCTTTTTCTTGAGTTGATGGCAGATCTGGTGCACCTGGAAGCTGGGAGCCGATGGGGATAGAGCTCCACCGGGTCAGACAACACTCTCTCCTCTCTTCACCTGGAAGCTGGGAGCCGATGGGGATAGAGCTCCACCGGGTCAGACTACACTCTCTCCACTCTTCACCTGGAAGCTGGGAGCCAATGGGGATAGAGCTCCACCGGGTCAGACACACTCTCTCCTCTCTTCACCTGGAAGCTGGGAGCCAATGGGGATAGAGCTCCACCGGGTCAGACACACTCTCTCCTCTCTTCACTGCATCTGCACCTCTTCCAGACATCAACCATGGCCTGATCCCCCAGACCGCCACATCTTGCTTTGGGTTTAATTTAAGGAGAATTGCAGTCGATTACAATGCGTAGCTCTGTTGTCTGTAAATGTGGAGGTCTGTCAGTAGAGAGAGAAATAAAACCAATCGGTTCTGCCTACACCGTGTAATCCTCCTGGTAGTGTTAACACTCCACAGGCTTCAGCAGGGCAAGTTACAAACGTGTTTTTAGATAGATAGATAGATAGATAGATAGATAGGTATTTATTGATCCCAAAAAATGGGAAATTACAGTGTTACAGCAGCACACAAAATATACTGTACATACATACAATATACATGAAATAATAATCTACAAAATGTCATTAAAAATGGTTAGATCCTGCGTTGAGACCAGTTAGAGAGCTTAGGGACCATCTTTAAACTACAACACAGAAAAGAGATACATTTATACATATATTAATACATATATTATATATATTAAATATTTTACATATTTTAATGATTAAATAAGGTAGTGTCTCCAAATTTACCTTAAACTACCTCAAAACATAACTTGTCTCCTGCTAGTTGTACTACAGTACTTACTTTTAAAAATCTGCTTGTTTTTGAAAATATGTTTGTATTTCTTTTGTTTGTGTTGTAGTTTATGGACGGTCCCGAAGGAATTTTCCTTTAAGTTACAGAGACACACCTTGCACATTACAGAAGATATGTTCATTTTATTCTTTTTTTAAATAAATGTCATGACCCTTGAGCCAGGTTGTGACAAACCTTACAATTTAAAAAAATGGCATTGGTTAGAGAAACACAGAGAGACTTTTAAATAATTTCTTATTGTGCACTGTAACATTATTCTTGTATTTTCTAAGTTTTAATTGCTTTTAAGTGCTCTTTAGAGTTTTATGTAAAGCAGTTTGAATTGCCCTGTTGCTGAAATGTGCTATCTATCTAATAAATTGGTACATGTGCGTGTGCACGTGTCTGTCTGTCTCAGTCGACAGTCAATATTCAATTCAATTCAATTTTATTTATAGTATCAATTCATAACAAGAGTTATCTCAAGACACTATACAGATAGACCACACTCCAGAATTTACAAGGACCCAACAGTTCTAGTAGTTTCCTCCAGAGCAAGCAACAGTGCGACCTATATCGTAGGGTTATTTCAGTACTTGAGTGACTGTAGTTACTGTCCATTGCACCAATTACTTGGGGTATAACTCTAAAGATCCAGAGTGTTTTAAACCCTCCTTCACAAGAAGAACACGACCACATCCTACTTCTCTGGCTGGAGAAAGACGGCCACAGTGAGGAATTCGACACCAAAGCACTAGTCCTGCATTGCCAGATCTTCCTCCACACAGCATTCCTGGATGGGAGGAAAACACGCCCTGATGTATTGGCATTTCTTTTAACCAATCACTAGCTGTGTGGATTTACCCTGCAGAGATCTTAGGAGCTGTTGGTCCTCAGAAATCCCAAGGAGGTAAGAACGCCAGCAAAGAAACAGAGGAGGGGGGCTGGGGGTCCTCCAGCAGAAAAATCTGAAAAAACTTTCCATTTTAATTACATTACCACAAAAGAATTTACTTTTATTAAATCCAGGAAACAATAACGTTGACCATAATAGCAAATCCTCTTTATCCAAGATGGAGTAAAAATGTGGTTGATTCCGAGACAAGGCCTTTAAAAAGTGGTCTTGGGATCAAGACCTGGAGATCTACAGCCCTGGGAAACGGTCTCAGCAGAGGATCAAGTCAGACAAGCAGCATCACCGAGCCCACGCTTTGCACATCCAGAACGCCATCTACTGGCAAACAATAAATCACAAGAAAATAAAGAATAAAGACATTTTTTGTGTATATTAATAACTCAAAATGGTGGGAAAAAAATCCATAATGCTTTAAGTTGTGTGCTCTCTGCTACACAAGGGGTACATGTGCTAATAGTTTGCAAATCACAATAAAACACACTATATGGTTCCTGTAAAAGTAAAGGAGGAACACTGTGGACACTAATGACTCATTTGGGAATAAATACCCATCCAACAATCTTGAAACTGCAGATAAGGAAGCTATCCACTTGTTCTGCATGCCACCGACAGAGCCCCCCCCCCAATTCCACTTGATCATCAGCCAGAATAATATAATAATAATATAAAAGGCTCGGAGGTCTTCCATCACCTCATGCAAAGCCCCTGTCTGCGTGTATCTGGGGTAATGTATGATATCATCAGTAACATGCTCTGTTAATACGGAGGCAAACCCGTTATTATCCTCATCACTTTCAGACGATAACCTCCGCCCAACGGTGCAGCACCGTGGTGCTAAACGTGCGCCCCAAACGCATTTTGATGACGCAATCCCCAACGAGCCACAACAACAACAAAAAAAACAGAACTCAGCTGTTCGGCAGCTAGCTAACTAGCCGGCCTGTTAATAGTGTCCCTTTACGCTTTATTTAGATTTGGGATTGGTATAAGTTGCTTTACAGCTACTAATATGTTCAGATATATCGCAAGTTCTACAAAATCCGCATCAACGCGCTGCCATTAGGTCCATTTTAAACTCCTTTGTCTCATATGTGCTAACGTTAGCTAGCTTCTAGCAGGTTAGCCTTTTACCTGAGGACGGGGGGGGGGGGAGCCCGTTCAACCAGAAGGTAAAGACGCCACTTTTGTCTCGATAACTGTGCCCAAATAACACCAAATTATTCTTTTATGTGCAGAAGTCTGAAAAGCAGAGGAATATGAAATAACGGAGCTAGCAGAGCTCGAGTCATGTTCCAAACCGATGTGTCACTTTACCTAATAGTGATTTAATACCGCGATAAAAGGTGAGAATGTGGAACTCATAGCACATAATTACGTGTACGGTTATATTTTTCAACAAAGCGATTTTTACGTGAGTACGTAAGTTACGCAAACTCTCGTGCGAATTGGCTCGTTTGTTTACTTCCTGTAAATTACAGGAGAACAGAGAGAAGCTCCCATAGACATAATAAAGATTATATATATATTATTATATTATGTCTATGGAAGCTCCAATGTTCACCCTAAGGGGAAATAATTTACACACACACAAACAGTGTTCCCTAATGCTAACGTTATCCCAATAAGAACACTCAAAAGGTCGAGTAGCTAACGTTATATTAATAGTGTTACCACTATGGATGATTTATTAACGTTAAATAAATGTCTCTGAAACATACAGCCTATGGGATAATCTCATTAATGGGCCACACTCAAAGTTAGTGATCTTGCACACAAGATATACAAATAAAAATTTGATCTTCACCCATTTGAAGAGTTTACCAGTTTAAGCTGAACCGCAACACAATCCTCAATATGTAGTAATACATTTCTAATGTAGTAAAAAAAAAAAAAAGCTTGGCTGTGCCGTATTTGACGTCTAAATGACACAAACCTTCTGGTTGGTTCTGTGGTTTGACAGCTTTTGGCAGAAGTTCCCAAACAAACCAGCAATTATGTGGATGCTAATTAGGGTTTGGCCGATAATTCAATATGATAATTTATCGTCTTTCAGTGGATGAAATTATATATCGAGATACGGTGATACACAATGACTTCATCCAACTTGTTGTTGTTGTGATAATACCAACAGGGGTTTAGTATTGTTTTAGGTCTTAAATAACTTTAAAAATGCCTTAATTTCTACTGAAATGTTCCATCTGTACAATGTTATTTTTTGATTTCCCTGTCTTGTAGTTATTTTGGTCTTAAATTTCCTTCCTAATGATCTTAAAAATGTCTTAAATTTGACTTGGGGAAACATGCAACCTACCTACTCAGATTTCTCAGAAAAATGTGATTGTGAAATATTTTGAGGGAATATAATATGAAGATGGCTCTTTTGTTCTTACATTACACTTTACATCACAGCACAGTTCAATGTGATTAACGAACTGGAGAGATTCCAGTCAAAGCTTCGTCTTTACGCTCCATGACCCAGAATGCAATAGTGCACACAGCTCAGGACCGCATACTAATGTGTAAAGATCCACTATGAAACCAAATGTTGGTTAAAACAAATTGTGAGTTTTGTTTTTTAACAGCAGTGTGCACATTGTTTAACCCTTCATTCAGCTGTATTGTGCAACTCCTGCATGTCTACCCCCATGAATTGAATCTCCATATTACCAAAACTAAAGGTGTGAATGTGCCCTTAATCCCTAGGTAATACTCGGTACTATGAAGGTAATTCAGTCAGTGCCTAAGAAGTATGGAATATGGTACCCAGGACATCTATTGACCAGGATTTATTTATTCCTCCCTGTTACAATTTAGAAAGAAAGACGAAAGAAAAAAAGTCAACACTTTCAATTTTTGTTCTGTCTGTTTCTTCACTCTAAGACTGTCCCAGACCAGACATGTTTATGGCAAAGCCAGACCACAAGGCCACCCGGTGGAGATTCTGACCTCCACCAATGACCACCAGTATTATTGTCATCGTCTGTCGTCATGTCGCCGCCAAAGAGACCCCTGGTCCCTGTGAGCAGCCGGCGGAAAGCAGTGGACGACTACTTCCCTTTCAACTTCCTGCCCGTAGAGTGCCAGCTGCACGTCCTGTTCTTTTTGAACGAGGTGGATAAGTGCAGCTGTGCTTTGGTTTGCGTGAGCTGGAGCTGTATCGTCCGCTCATGGAAGCTTTGGCGGGTGGCAGACTATTCCCGCCGAGGCGTCTTCCACCTGGGCCGGGAGGGGGCGCTGGTTTCCAACCGGGAGTTTGAGAGGTGGAAGTCCTGGGTCCACCATTACACCCATCACCTGATCTCGCGGCGGGCCAGCCTGCTCACGCTGAAGGCCAGCTTCGACCTGGGCGACCGCTGCAACAAGTGGTGCGAACTGCTGAGTCACCTGCTGGACAACGTCCACTGCAGAGACCTGAGTCACCTGGACCTCAACTGGACATTTACTCTGCTGGAGCCGCTGGACTTCAGGGTCAACTCAGGCTCCAGCTCGCACCAGGACAGCATTACCAAGATGGACCAGGTACCTTGTTATGACTGATTTACAAATCCTGATTGCAACAGGCAGTAACTGTGTTTTCATTTGGTTCTGTAATGATTAGCTTACATTAACCACCATTAATACCTTTTTATTAGTCTTACATGTCCAAGAATGGCAGAGAACCAGTAAGGACAGTAACAGGGCTGCAACCAACGATTGTACGATATACGATATACTGCATAAAGAAATCCACAGACACACTAACAAGTGAGTGTAAAGTGAAGGCCACTTACATAGGCTGCGGATAAAGCTTCCACAGAAACATAAATCAGCCTTAAGGCATAACCAAGGAAAAACATGTGGCATGAAACCAAAAAGTGAATCACAACCTTCTTTTTACAGCAGGCGTTTGACATAGCTGCTGGACTACTGACATCGTTAATGTTAGTAGTTCCACGTGTGCCCCCCCCCACACTCCCCCTGCTTTTTCAAGTCAAAATATCTCCTGCAAATCAGGGCTATGAATCTTGATTCCCCCGGTAACAATAAAGAAGCGAGAGCGCCGTGATGCTAGCGAGGCTCTCATGATTTATTCAGACAGAACGATGACATGTAGTGGACTACACACACACACGGACACACACATCAGGCATCAGAGTCCAGTGTTTTATTTGTCTAAACTTTAATCTAACGAGAAATACTGTATGTAGGGCTGCAGCTAATGTTTATTTTCATTATGGATCAATTGGACCAGATTGACTGATTTATCGTTTAATCTATCCATCCCAGTTTGTCAAAGTCCAAGGCCATGTCTATACCTGGCTGGTTTTGTTTAAAACCCAAATATATTTTTGGTTTAATATGATATAAAACAGAGCAGGAAAACCTCCATATTTTAATCCGAAAAACAGCGTTTTCTGCCGATTTTTATTAGTAATATTTTTGAAAAATAACGACTGAAAAAGTTACTTTAAAAAATAATCCCTTATCAGTAGCTTCCGATTATTCATCCGTCAGTCGACATCCGTTGCAGCTCTAGAAAGTTTTTGATATTTACTTCTTTGGCAACTTGTCTCACTTTATTTCCCCAGTATCGGTTCATTTAAAAATTGCAATCAATCTACACGTTGTAATATGTTCCTGTCCATACTAACATGTTGAGTATGATACAGTGTGTTGGTAGGGCTGCTCATTGTAGCGATTTTTAATATCATCACTGCGATATCATCTGGGGCAATAAACACAGCAGGAAATGCGACACACCGCGAACGACACTTTTTTGGTGTTAGTAGAAAATATCTGCAGAAAGCTGCACTTTAAATGTAACTGTCACTCTTTTTTAGTGTTGCCTTTTATATTCAATTCACTGTTCAATTTGTTTGGTAACATACGGTTGGAATTCCTTCCATTCATTAAATTTCAAATGCCGTTTGTTGTATTTAAGCGGAACACTGAAGCAGAACTGAGAACACTTAAATTAATTTTTAGTTATATCATTATCACGTCCTTTTCTCACCTTACTGTTTGGTGGGATTTGATTCGACAGGTGACCAGTTTCCAGGAACTGCTGACCAAACTGACCCACAGCTGCCCGCGCATCTCCAAGATGCGGTTACACTTCGACTGGTCGGACGTGTCCGTGTCGCTGCTCATCCAGTTCCAGCAGCTGCGGGTTCTGGAGCTCAAATACTTCTGGGTCTTTAAAGGAGTGACTCCCACGACGCTGCAGGCCCTAACCAAATCCCTGCCCAACCTGAAGTCTCTGACTCTACAAATCCTGGTGCCGCTGAGGAACCTGGGCATCTCGTACACTCTGGAGTCCCAGTCTCTGGAGTTCCTGGACGTGTCCCCCAGCCGGGGCTTGGTCTTCTCCTGTCTGAAGCTGCCGGCCCTGCGCGAGCTCCGAGCCAAGAAGATCGTCCGCGGCATCACACTGGACCGGAGGACCAGGCTACGGATCCAGAGCCGCTGGCCCTGTCTGTACCACGTCCTCCGGGCGGGGACCCCTAAGCTCCAGGCTCTCAACAATGAGAGGCTTCTCCCCACGTGGAGAGAGGAGGGCTATGGGGAGCTTTCTGCCATCCTGGAACAGTCCTGTTACTGTGTTCAGCATCTAGACAGCTGGCTTTGGTAGACAACTGTAGGTCCCCCCAAAAAAGAAAGTTATTTAGCCAGTTGGCCTGTATCTGTATTCCTAGTGGCATAGGCCTGGTGGTGGATGGGGGCAACCTAGGTTAGTGGGCCACCAGGCTTGAAACCCTGAACTGTGTGACTTGAAGTGACGCACCATTCATATGTGGTCGTTTACGTGTTGTTATGTAGCCCACTGCAGTTCTAGGCGAGACCCGCCCTTCAATAGCATTCAAGCGCTACGATTGGCCAGGCGTCCATACTCGAGCAAAGTAACGGAACGTGATTTGTTCAGGTCCTATCCCCCGACCAATCGGCTATCCTAACCTTAACTACTGGACGCCAATGCCTGCCCTCAACCAATTGGCCTGCTCGGGTGGGCGGGACTTGCCCGGAACTGCAGTGGGATCCATAAAACGCATCTTTTACACACACCAAGGGTGTCACTGTTTAAACAAACTGGTCTCAGAGGTGCACACAAGAAAAACACATTTTCAATTTTTTTTAAATATTTTGTATCAATTCTTAAACAGGAAGCTGCTGTTATAGTTGGAAACACTTTCCCAAGACTATGATACACAGCGTGTCTACAACTGTTTTATTTTTTGTCCATCATCTCCCAAAAACTAAAGGTGCTTCAGGCTGACTGCACTGTTGACACCAATGACTCTAACTCCACCTAAGCTAAGTGTTCCTGTATTGTGTCAAAGACGAGCAGAAGACTTAGAGATGTGGAAAAGGCCTTTTTAATGTTGTCCGTTCGAAGAGGAAACTATGTTGGAACAATAAGGAAATGAAATGTATTGGATGTGAAGTTTTATTTTCATTCCATTTCTACCCACGAGTCTCCACCGTTTCCTTCTGACAGCTGAGAAGTGGAATCAGTGTTTCTGCACTTATGGTTCTAATCAGTAGAGGTCCTTATTGTCAAAGATTTGGCCAAGGAGACTTCTCTCCAAAGGTCTTTCAACAGAAACTTGTGCACTAGTGTAACATTGTCTCCTATACCAATGGATTCCTATCATTTCCTTATAGTAACTGTGTTGTATGAGAAGCAGATGTGTGCTTGAGCGTATTTATGCTCTTCAGAATAAATTGATTGATTTCAGGAAAGATACTTCACGAAGAACTGTAGTCAGTCGTATTTTCTTAAATGCATGATTTCCATGACACAGTTTTTAAGGCAATAAACTTTAAACTTTTTTGCACTAAGAATGAAGAACATCTTAGCTCTGTGCGTTTGTGTGTGCGTGTGTGTGTGTGTGTGTGTGTGTGTGTGTGTGTGTCTGTGTGTGTGTGTGTGTGTGTGCACAACCATCCACCTACTGTACACAGCCGTGTGTGTGTGTGCGCAGGCATGGTCTTGGAATTTTATAGAGAAACGTAAATCATGTTGCAGATCCCTACAGAACTTTGTGTTTTCTATGGAAAAACAACACACGCCTCATTGTGGGAACAGAACATTTAACCCTAACATTTAAACACATGTTGTAACATCTGGTCCGAACCACATTTTCACAAATAATACATGGTAAATTGAATTTTCTGTCCAATAGAATATTGTCTAAGTAAACACCAGGGACTTGTTTCTAGGTGTTTTTTGTTTGTTTTTGTTAACTCTGTGACCAAATGACGGGGAGCTTACTACTTTTTTTCCAATGCACAAAACCAAAAAGCTCATAAACATCATTACCCCCCAAACAGGCCATTCATCAGCGATAATGTGGAATGTGGCCTCACTTGGACGCTCCTCCACCTGGCTCCAGTCCCCCTGTGATGATGATTTGCCAGTTGTTGCGCCATCTTATTGTTTCGATATGGTCGGGGGGGTTTGATCCCCTGGATCCTGCTGAAGTCCTGAATCCTGAACACACTCCTCAATGTGGGAATAGAATGCCCTAACATTTAGACAGATGTTGTAACATCTGGTCCGTACTAGGGCTGCACGATATGAGGAAAATATCTAATTGCGATTATTTTTGACTGATTTTGCGATATGATTCACGATATTAGAGGTAATGATCCTTTTTGAATCATTATTCTCATTTTCATTGAAAAATAACACTGAAAGAAATTCAAATGATTATAGTGTGATTTTTGGGAGGATCTGTACCAAATTAAGATTTTTTTCTTTTGTCTGTAGTATGTGATTTGCAACACAACAATACTTAATTTTAGAATGCTTTGACACACATTTAGCCCCCTTTGGATACAACAATTTTGAAAGTAAGCACAGGGAATTGCCAGTTGTTGCACCATCGTATTGTTTCAATGTGGTTGGGTTGGTTTGATCTGCTGGATCCTCCAACAGGACATCTGTTCTCAGTAGAAGAAACCACCGCCGCATCCAGCTCTGGCCCTCTTTTCTACAATGTTCAAATTCTGCCTGTTTGTCTCCCCGTGTTTCCTCTCCTGAGGTTAGGAATGTATGTGTGTGTTTGTGTTTGTGTGAACATGTGCGTGTGTTGGTCATGGTGGTCGTGATTCCCAGAGGATGGGGCTTTCCAGCCAATTCAGTAATTTCCCAAATCACTCTACTCTCCTCCTCCTTTTCTCCTCTCTTATCCAGCCCACTCAGCATTCTTCACGACTCATGCTTCTCGTCTGTTGGGAGTTTGTCAATCGCACCGGATCTGTGTTGACATTTATCTTTAAAAAAGCTTCCATCCGGCACCCCGTGCATTGGGGGTTTTACCTGGCTTTGGAGGGCAATCATTGGAGGTCAACATCACCGCAACTTGGAACTCTGGACACCTTCATCACAGTCCAAAGTGATGACGCTGACGGTCTCCAGAAGGATTGTTTTCTTCCCCAGCAGCTCATGTTTCCGTTGAGGCGTGTGGTTATGACGGTCCAGGGAGTGTGTGCTATAGAAAGGGGAATGTAATGGTGTGTGTGTGTGTGTGTGTGTGTGTGTGTGTGTGTGTGTGTGTGTGTGTGTGTGTGTGTGTGTGTGTGTGTGTGTGTGTGTGTGAGATGGGTTGAAGTGTGTGGTGTGGGTATACAGTGTTCCTTGAGGTTTACCTAACCCCTGCATTTGAGGCAAGACCACAGTAACCACCTCCAGATGTTTGAGAGCACAATCTGATTATTTGCAACGAGGCCGCTGAACATCGCCCTCTTCACACTGTAACTCTTACTCTTTGCTCCTTGGGCAATGGCCAAGTTAATGCTTAATCTGAGCACGGACCCTTAATTGCTAAGGCCAAGCCCTGTTTATGGGAGGGAGGTTACTTGGACGTGCACAAATCAGTCATTACAGACCGGCTTAAGGACTCTCCAGGTTCATCTCTACCAGTCAAGCAACAGGAGCTCCAGGGCTGACCACAGGAAGAGGCCACCATGCCCAAAACCTCCGTCATGTCCAAGGCCATCGCTGCCGCCTTTGTCGTCCTGACCGTGTCCGTCATCGGCGGCATTGTCACCATGATCATTTTGTACAAAACTGAGATTGCGACAATGAACCCGACGCCGCGTCCAACGCGTCCGGTTACCACCACAGCACTACCGCCCGTCATGCGGCTGCCGAGGAATCTCGTACCGCTCAGCTACAAGGTCTTCCTCACACCTCACCTCTACACCAGAATCATCGAGGAGGTGAACGTCACCAGTCCCAACCAGACATTGGAATTCTTTGGAAACTCTACCGTCCACTTTCAATGTGTCGAGAGGACGAGCACCATCTACCTCAAAAGCGCGAATCTGGCAGTTAGTGATGGAAAGGTGACGAACGAAAAAACAAACAAGATGATCGGCGTGTCTGCGATGAAAACCCACACAGACGACACAAACTTCCTCGAGGTCCAGTTGAATGAGGCTTTGGAGGAAGGAGAGAGCTACAGTTTGTCTCTGAGTTTCAAGGGAGAAATCTCAGAACAGCTTGATGGAATGTATGTGAGCACATATGTGGAAGGTGTCCCAGAGTATGAAGGTGATACAAATACAGACAGGTAAGTAAAAAACAATCACATTTTTTGTTGATGGAAAAATCAAACAATTCTGCCAAGGTTACCCCCAGGAGACCATTCAGCATGGAAGTTAGAGACTTTAAGAAAGCTCAAGCTATTCCATGAATGATCCACTTGTTGCCTTATCACGCCGGTATTTGTTGTCTAAATGAAAAAGCAAAAGAAAACCAAAAATTAAATAATGGACATAGATGATGTCAAAGTACCCTTGCTACTGTTTGTGAAATATCCCAGAATGCTCCGGTCTAGAGATTTGCTTCAATTATCTCCACTTTATCAGCGTTGGACCTGTCACTGCGATCGTCTCCCTGCGAGACTTTATAAAGTCTCTATTTATATAAAACTAAACTATAAAGTCCTTTGTGGGTATTGATCCATCCATGCATCGTGAAACAAGTTGTTGATGTCGTCAGCTGATAGCTGAAGCCCACCGAGGGTATAATGTATCCCATGATGCCTTTAGTCGAGTCCGTTGATGAAAACAATGAAATAACATTACATTCACCTGTTTTTTTTGATAACCCTGCAAAGGTAAAATACCTTATTAACTTCTTAGAGTGTGGAACTGAGAACGTTTTTTAGTTTTCTAGCCAAATTACTAGGTAGGACACTGGAGATCTGGCAACTAGATGTTTTAGAAATGAAATTTATTGACATAAAGAATTGTCTCCCTGGGTGCCCGGAGAGCTCATTTGGTAGAGTGGGCGCCCCTGTCCAGAGGTTCACTCCTCAATGAAGTGGGCCTTGGTTTGACTTCAACCTGCGGCTCTATGCTGCATATCTTCCCCCCCCCCCCTCGCTCTCTCCCCTTGCATGTCTTCTGCTGTCCTGTCAAAATAAAGCCTGAAAATACCCCCAAAAATAACCTTTAAAAAACATTTACATCTTGAGATCAAACTTTACTGTTGGACTTGTTACCTCTGTTTTAAAGGTACTACACTCTGATATTATGTTGTCTGCAAAAAGTGAGAATTCACAGCAAGGCAAAAGGCAGTGACTTCCTGTTGATGAATGGTGCCAGTACCCAGAGGTTTGTGTTTACCCCAAGGCTTCAAAACTGCCTACAAAACAACGATTGACGTCACTTATGCCATGTGTACTATTTTAACAGTCTATGAATGGTACGGGTCACTAAGGTTATGGCTGGCTTTTGTCTGTCCTAAGAGTGCGATCCTTTTACTTTGGAACTCGGAAATGACCTCACACCTGAGTTGAATGCTTTCCGTTTACAAGTGGGATTTTACGCAGTTTTTTGTGCATACAAACATAACTTAATGTCCAGAAATAGCCGTTGGACAGAAATGTATGGTCGACTGATTTGGTGAGACACAAATAATACAGAAGTCCTTATAACTGTATGTTACCACAAATGTCACCACTGTTGGGGGGGCATCCACGTTGGATTTTTAGCTCGGGGTACTGCGAGGCTGTCCGAGTTCCGAGCTCGGAATTCCGGTCAGGAGGCGTGTTTCCGACTTTGACCTCGGGAAATCCAACTTCCGAGTTCAAATGGAACCCATTAATAGGCACGCTACCATCTGGCTTCCTGTGTGTGTTACGGCCTTTGTGGACACAAAATGGACGCCGTGTCCGCCAGTTTGCAAAAGACGCAAGGGCACATGGGTTATTCAGTGAAGCCAATGCTTTTAAACATCCCAGTCATTTATCATGGGTTCTTTATGATACTGAAACTGCTTCCTCATTACTTTTATCTCATGTTCCTGCAGTATTTACCTTATAGTCAAAATTAATTAAAAGGCCGATTGTCTTTGTCTGTACTCGTAGATTCCTTGTCGCCACCCAGGTGGAACCAGCCGATGCCAGGAGAGTGTTTCCTTGTTTTGATGAGCCAGACATGAAGGCGGTGTTTAATGTGACCATCATCCACAGGACCGGCACGACGGTTCTAGGCAACGCAGAAAAAGAAGGTGAAGAAGCTCCTGTGACCATGCCAACAACATATCATACAACTTATATCTCTTAAAGCTCGGGCTGCACCAAATCCAAAGGTTTGGGTTTGGCCGAACACCACTGGTTAAGACTCTACCGAACCCCCCTCCCATCCTCAGTCCGTTACCACAGTAACCACGTTAATGACGTAAACAACATCCTGTGCTGTGACTGTCCTTCCTTTGCCATACCTGAAGTTGCTGCTTGTTGGCTGCTGTCTGTAAATGCACAACTCGTATTCTTTCGGTGGGTTTTCATACGCAAAGGGTGTAACCGCGGCAGCGATGTTGTGTATTGTTTAAGGTCCTCTCCACAACATGACAAATCTGCGTTGCAGATTGAATATGTAGCTTGTCTTGAATTGGATTCTTTTGATTGAAAGTACTCCCAAACTTCAAAACCTCCAAATTTCCATTTTCACTTTCTCCCAGCCTGCCGCAGTGAACGCTCCAGCTACGTAAACACCTTCCCGTAATCAACAGCGCCGTCGTCACGTCGACCAGCGTAGCGCGCCAGGTGCAAGCGTAGCGTTCGTGGAAAAATACCAAACCCCATCAAAAAGCCCAATATCAGGTGGGAGCCAAATCCTGGATTCGGTGCATCCCTGCTCCAAGCTGTCCCCTAAGGCAGTAACACAGACATGTCTCCTAACACTGGTCTGCTTTGTTTCACCTCTCTCAGTCTCAAATATTATAGACAGTGAATGGAAGTTCACACGTTTCCATCCCACGCCCAAGATGTCAACGTACCTGTTTGCCTTCACGGTGTCCGAGTTCACATCAACCCCCTCCAAACATGAACGTGTGGAAATTAACGTATGTGCACTGTAGATTCAAGATGGTGTTATGTCACCTTTGTTTAATGATTAAATCACATCCATGTTTAATGACCTGTTCCTTTTGTTATGGTATTTAACCTTAAACTTGACATCTCACACCCACTTCTTTCTTTTTCGGGATTCAGCTGAAATTAACCCTTGTGCTGTCTTCCCGTCAAAATTGAAAATCAACACTTTTGTTAACTTGACTTACGTTTTTGTCCCTTTTATCAACACTTTTGTTTTGACATTTTCAACACTGTGTAACATTAACTTTTTAACTTTGGTTTTACAGTTATTTTTGGAATATGCAACAAAACTCATTATAGGAAATTATACCTAATGATTAGTTAGAAAAGCAGAAATTAGGAATTATTGAGACTAAAATTAAAGGAATGGATGTTGATGGACAATCACAGACTGGAATATGTCAACTTTTACTCAATACTATTTCAAAACCCCTTCATCAATCATGTTATTTGGGTAGTTAAAAAGAACATTGATATAGGACAACATGAGGACAACATGAGGACAAGTTCTAACCAGTTCTAGTTCTAGTACTAACCAGAAACCCGTGGGAGGATGTCTTCTCTGCTGTTTCTCACCTCTGTGTTGTGCCCTTCCAGACCTATGCTCGCCCTGAGGCCATTGCAGCAGGACACGCTCAGTATGCGGCAAACATCACCGGGCAGATCCTCTCATTCTACGAGAAGTATTTTGGAATAAATTACGCACAGAAAAAGCTCGGTAAGACATAATTTGATGTAGCGGCACTTTCTAGCTATATAGATGTAGTATAGTTGTGACATCACAACCGTATGGATGTCCTGGCAGCTGGTTTTTAGCGCACCTGTTTTGAACACGGACTGTGCGCCTTTCTCTGTGTGTTTTGATACTTTTACAGTATTTATGTAGCTCCTCAACCTGCTTTATAATAGAAACCTCACTTTTAACAACATGGGACCTATAATATACTAACACTCAAAAATACTGCTTCAATTGGCCCCCAGGTGGAAGGCTCTAGTTCAGTAACACATGAACTAGGTTGGTAACTAGCATTAGCTACCAGCTAAGATTAGTTCTACATCCACAGCAGCTTTGCTTTTCTAAAGAAAACTACTTGGTACTGTTTGATAAGCAAATGTATGTACACTATCACATTTGATCATTTGTTCACATCTACGTGATTCCTCCAGATCAAATTGCGCTGCCAGACTTGTCCCCTGCAGCGATGGAAAACTGGGGACTGGTCACATACCAGGAGGGGAGCCTGCTCTATGAGGAAGGAGTGTCCTCAATGTTAAACAAGGAGCACATCGCTGCTATCATTGCACATGAACTGGCCCACCAGGTGAGAGGGGGAAAACTGTTACAGGGCATTCACATCAAAAACCGCGATCCGGCAAAATGTCGCAGGGGGGGGGGGTGTCAATAACACAAACCATTTATGTGTTGTTCTGATGTGTTCCCAAACCCCCCAACAATGCTCAAATTGACTTTATATTTCAGAGTTACTGTTTACCGTCAGATCGTTTATAGATTTCGATGTTTCCCACCGCACTTGAAGGCACCTTCATTTCAGAGGAGAGAGATAAAGAAAAGAGACGAGCGAGACTTGGCGAGTGCTTTGTTGTTGCGGGAAACATTCAGCTTTACACTGACTCTCTGGCAGTCCACAGCTTGTGTTTACTTTATTATCCTCGTGGTTTTATTAAACTTTCTTGTGGCAGCGATAGAGCCAGCCATGTTTCCTGTTTCCTGTGCCGGATTTTTTTGACAGTCTGCCAGTTCCCACATCATAAAAATAACAGATCATTTTGCCTTATAGATCAACTGCTGTCCCTGTAAAGTCCTTTTGGAAAAGAGCACCAACCTATTGACATAAACATAGAGTTTATGAGTGTAACGTGACACTGTTACCCCAGCGGTCCACATCTCCCCTTTCTGTTGACAGTGGTTTGGAAATCTGGTGACGATGAAGTGGTGGAACGAGGTTTGGCTGAACGAGGGCTTTGCCACCTACATGTCCTTCTTCGCAGTGGACCATATTGATCCCACATTTCAATTAGTAAGTTCAGTCCAAACATCTTTCTAACGAGGATCGTGCTTGAGTTACACATGCTACTCTCATTTCTGTTGTTTAATTCCCTTTCACTGATTGGATCAAATCTTTTAGACTGTTTGGTAGAAGTTCTTTTCTTTTCTGTTGCAAAGCCTTTTAACCATGGCCGTTGAAAGTTCACGTGAAAAGAAAGATTGATGTAAAAAGGCGACACGTGGTCTCGTCTCCGTTTGTTTTTCCCCAGAAAGAACTGAACATATTGGCCAACCTCCATACAGCGTTTCAGATGGACGCTCTGGCCTCATCCCATCCTCTCAGTCCTCCGCAGGAAGAAGTCCAGAGCTCTTCTAGTATTAACCAGATGTTTGATTCTATAACCTACTGTAAGGTAGGGCAGTTTGCAGATTATTTGTATCTGGTGTTTTATTTGCCTGATAACGATAAAGTTAATGAACTAATTATACCTTGGCTCGGCTACAGCTCTGTCTGTCCGTCTGCTTTGGTTTCACCCACCACTGAGTGTGTGTGTGTGTGTGTGTGTGTGTGTCTGTGTGTGTGTGTACTATGAATATTAACATGGACATGGATCTGGTGCTCCCTGTGCAGGGGGCAGCTGTGCTGAGAATGCTGGCAGACGTCGTGGGTGAAAGGGTTTTCATGGAAGGTGTCAAAGTAAGCAACTACTTTTCTTGATTAACGAATTAGCGGTTTGGCCTTCAATGTGTCAGACACTAGTGAAACATGTGGATCAGTGATTCCCAAAGCCCAAGACAACGTCCTCAAATGTCTTGATTTGTCCACAACTCAAAGATATTCAGTTTACTGTCAGATGAGGGAAGAAACTAGAAGATCTTCACATTAACAATCTGACATCAGAGACAAGCGGATGCATTTGGCTGTGTATGGTGAAGGAGTGTTCAGACAGAAACCCCACTGGAATGGACAGAATTAGTTTCTTTCATTCCATTAGCATCTTTCTAAAGATGCATCCTATCCAGCTGGTTATCCAACACATAACATCTGGTATTTGTTCATGAATGTGCACACAAGTGTTTTTATCTCCAGTTTAACGTACACGCCCAAAACCTCATATCTCATCATCGTTAGTAGCTTAGTCTCAGAGAATGAGACATGTCGGTGTCGGTGTTGGTGTTGGTGTTGGTGTTGGGTCCCCGTTTGGAGTCAGGGAATGAGAGGGGGGAAACACCAGAGCAGGGGGAATGAGAGGGGGGGAACACCAGAGCAGGGGGAATGAGAGGGGGGGAACACCAGAGCAGGGGGAATGAGAGGGGGGAAACACCAGAGCAGGTGGAATGAGAGATACTGAACATGACAATAATTATATGTTAGCATGATGAACTGTTAATTTTAAGTTCTCTCTGGATCTCTTTGTATTTGTGTTTTAGTCCTACCTCCACGACTTTAGCTTTAAAAACACGGAGCAGAAGGACCTTTGGAGAGCTATACAAAAGGTACAATCTTAGTCATCTTTTTTTAATCCAACTTTTTGTTGCTGATTGTAAGCATGTCTTGTTTTTAAAGCAACTCCCCCCCCCGCCCCCCCCTACAGGTTGGAAGCAGAGTTTTCCATTACATAACATTAGGTTTGGCAGATCGGCTAGCGGCTCTGTAGTTCCAATGAGACATAATGAGAGATAATGAGACATAATTTGACATAATGTGACATTATGAGACATTACAACAACGCCAATGGACAGTTCCTCTTCCAACCTGTAGGAGGGCCGAAGCGGGAAACGTTATCTAATGTTGCTTTAATACTGTAATCATGACCATGCCTATGTCAGTGTCTGAATAATCAGTGATCATTTCATCATATTTTTTATAATATATTCATCATATTGTAAAACAGATTTGTGCCATGTTTGCAGGCCGAGGATAACAATGGTGGTCACACCAACGTTGCACAGTTCATGGAACCTTGGACCAAGCAAATTGGCTATCCCGTCATCACCATCAACACCACCAATGGAGAAGTCTACCAGAAGCACTTCCTGTTCAATGACTCTGCCGAGTCTAGGTACAGTATGTGTTAAATGGATGTTACGTCAGTGTACCAATTAGGTTACAGCTCAGCACAGTAATGATCATGGACATGTTCCTGAACGTGTCTGAGATATAGATTTGGTACTTACACTCATTTACATTGATTTTCCACATAACATATAGATGACCAGTGTCTTTACTTTACTTGAAAATGTGAATTTCTGACCTCATAAGGGGTAAGATTCCAATTGGGCCCATCTGAGCTTTCATTTTCTCGAAGGCAGAGCAGGATACCCAGGGCTCTAGCCACTAAGGGACCATAGGCAGGCTGGGGGAACGCATAAAGTGAAATGTTAATGCCATGTGACCTTTTAAAAAACCGTGGATGTTTTTTCAAAGCTGTCACTCATGAACCCATGGTGAATTATCACGCAACTCAGGTTGCAGTTTCCCTCACCTCTACAGAGCTTTGTCTTTCAGTTCATTGTTTGTGGCAGAAAAATCAATTAATTTCCCATTACTGATCACAGATCAACACTAGTTTGGGGTCAACATGAGACACAGTGATAAGAATAGTAAGTTTACGGTCCATTTGCAGACAGTTAACATGGCGTTGTCCCTCATTGGCATGGACACTTACATTCTGACCAATGCAAACCCTTGGTGGAAAATGTGAGCAAATGCAGTATGGCAGAAAACTTGTAGTCCAAAACTGCTTCTAAAATTATGACTGCTTCCTTCAGTGTTTATTGGAATTTTACATCTGGAGTGTGAGTGCCACCCGTTCAGGTCTGGGATCGGGGAAGATCCTCTACCTTCAATATCTTTCCAAAGTCCAACACTGGATCATAAATCTGTCACCAGTGACTATATCACACCATAATGTCTAATTCCCTCTGAAAATAATTTAATAATTAAAATAATTAAAGACAGGTTCATTGGTTTCTTTTCCTTGGCAAAATCCAGTAAGTTGTTGCATCAACGTCACCTCATTAAGTATGTATTCCCTGCGTGAGATCACTGCAGCTGATTACAGTAGATTATACTTTTGGCCATGAGGAGTGTTCTGAAAGGATGTGTTGTAACTCTGTGCTCCATAACACTCCCATTGTGGGTTGCACAATCATTTACAGTAACCTGACTCAGTTGTGGGTTTCTTTGGCCATACCCAGACCATAACAGCTTTGCTTACAGGAGATTAGATTTTGTGGTTTATTTACAGATACAGGTTTTAGATTGCTATTTCGTTCAAGCTGAGTAATCATTTCCTGGATCATGAACATTCTAGCCCTGTCATAACTATTACTTATTGTGTTTTTTGGTCTTTTTTTCTGTCTTTTTAGTCTTTGGTGGTACGTCCCGATCAGAGTCATGTCAAATACATCAAAAACTTCTATTGTGTGGTTGAAATCCAGCGCCCCAGGTAACAGAATGTACAACATCCAGCTTTGGAATAAACTGCTTGTTTCTCCTAAAACATCTTGGTTTGCATATCGATTTAGATCTTATCGTTTCACTAGGCTCTCTGACCACTAAATAAAAAGTCAGTTGAAAATGAAGGGGTCAGATTAGAGTCATAATGAATAAATGCACACAGAAAGATTCACAAATGTATTTCTGATACACACACAAATATGTCTGTTTTGTGTGTATTAGGGGGTCATGAGTTGTGAGTCCATTTAAGCTAACTCTGAATTTTAATCATTCCACTTTGGCGACTAAAAAAAACAACTCTTTCACGTTTGTCAGAAAGTCAAAGCACAAGCTCTGGCAAATCCAATCTCTGATTTGTGATATAAATGTGTGTGTTGTTTGCATAATAATGGTAATTTATTGTGTTATTTTCGTTAATCTGGTAAAGTAGAAGCATGTAAATCTTAAACAAAGGAAGCCGCAGAATGGATAATGAAATGATTAATATTTTTGTGTGTATTAAAAAGTATTTTTGTGTAGCGAGTGATTTCTATATAAATCCTGAGATACATTTGTGAGTCCTTCTGTGTGCATCCATGTGTTATGATACTGATCTGGCTGAGACAGACCAGAGAACAGATGACCATTTAACCAAGATTTTCATTTGTATTCATGCGGTGCCATTAATTATGAATGATATTTGCCTTTTGGACAGAAAAGCAAGATGAATTCCTTTCTACCAATGGGGAGTGGATCCTGGCTAACATCAACTGTTCTGGGTACTACAGAGTCAACTACAACCCGGAGAACTGGGACCGCCTCCTGACTCAGCTGGAGATAGACCCGCATGTGAGCACTGGGCCAAATAAGGACTTATCAAATCCCATAAATGAGCAGAAACAACCTCCATCTCATACAGTGTCCTTGATTTGAATGAATATGGAATGACATTTTCACCTGAAAGTAAATGACAGGTTTCACCCAAAGGCTTAGCCGTGGATTTCTTGGAGATTGGGCTATGAGTTATCCTCTGGAGAACATGAATGTCGATAACATTTCATGGCAATCCCTTCAAAATTGTCCCAAATAAACTGACTGCCAGTCATTGCCATACATTGAGCAATTGTGTTCAGCACAACTAAAAAGCCAAGTGATCATTGGATTACACGGCAGCTTCTGACAGAAAATGCTAATCGGTTACACTCAAAGACATGTTAAGGTACCCTAACTGCTCCTTTCTGGCTACAAGGAAAGGGAAGGGGCAGTAACGACTCCTTATTATAAGAATATAATGACAATTTAACTTGATGGGTATATATCTGACTTTGAAAACATAAACAGATTCTTTTCTTTTTGTTAATTTGTATTTTCACTATTGGACTCCAAGTCTTCATTCTTGCTCTCCTGCTGATTTTGCTGTTAGTGGACTGACTAAGCACAGTAAAGATTTTTACTAAAATGTCACCTGTCCCTCATTTTGCTCTTGTTTTTCAGCGCTTCCCACCGATGAACAGAGGGCAGCTTATTGATAATGCATTTTTCATGGCAAGGTAATGACTTGGATTCAGACGATCCAGACTGCTAGGAATGAATGTTTCTGTAGGTGAAGCGTGTTGTGACGACATGAAGTTAGGACATGCTGGTGGTCTAATCTCTGTTTTCTCCAGGGCTAAACTCGTCGAAGTGACTCTGGCTCTGAACTCAACACGATTCCTTCGCAAAGAGCTGGACTTCCTTCCCTGGCAATTAACAGTCAAGAACTTTGAGTACTTTGTCCTCATGTTCGATCGCTCCGAGGTGTACGGACCCATGCAGGCATGTGTCATAAAAACACCCTTTCTTCAACTTTTTAATTCAGAATTCAAAATGAATCTTGCTTTTTTGACATCACTAATTACTTGAGCAGTATCGGAGGAGGAAGCGAGATGTAACAGACTGAATGTGCTGGCCGGGGGGTGTTCCTGTCAATCATCATAACAATAAGCAGATGTGCAGTCAAAGTGTCATATTGCTGCGTGTGTTCCCGTAACTCTGATGTAACGCTGTCTCTTCCTGTAGGCGTACTTCCGTGAACAGGTCAAGGTTCTGTACAACTTTCTCAGGAGTTACACAGACAATTCAACGATCCCAAAGGATCACTCCCAACAGTAAGGAAGACCAGGTTTCCTACCCTCAGTTAATTGTTCAACACAGTTCCACGTTTGCATTTTACAGTTCTACAAATGCACAGCTGAGTCTGAGAGTGCCAGAGCAGAGCAGCTGTGTCAGCGTGTGCATTATCAGTTATGTTGGACGTACATGGATCAGCTGGACACAAACATGGATGCAAAAGAGTGTGAATGGGTCTCTGTGTGTGTCTGCCGGATGTGTAAATACAACTTTGTTATAATGTTCCCACACAGTACTATTATGCTAGTACTAGTCTAATATTTAGTTACTTGTACTTTACTTGAGTATTTTGTTCACTACTACAAATATTGCTTCCACTTATGGCCCCAAATAGCACAAAAAAAACACATGACAAATTCAATGAGCAATTTCTGATTGCGTCTCCCTAAATGATGCAATATTTCATTCTTTAACCGTGCAACTTTTAGTTTTTCTGGGCCAAAATTGAAACCTTTTGATCATCTTTTTTTAACATCTTTATTATTCTTTGCCCGGATGTTTTTGTCAATTTTTTCGGCGCCTTTTGGCGTTTTTGTGGGGGTTTTCCCCACAATTTTGAAGCTTTTTATGACATTTTAGTCAATTCTTTTCAATGGCACTTTCATAGAAAAAGTTTTTTGAATGCTACAAAATTGAACAAAACATCCAAATTTTAAAGAAAGCAGTGGGCTGGTCATTTATTTTACTTGTTGTGTGGAACTATCTGCGTTATGTTTCAGAAATTGTGGTTGAAGACACTTCTGAATGGGTCAAATTTGACCCAAGGGCAACACAAGGGTTAAATCAATACTATATATCAAGAAAAGTTACTATTGCTTTCAGGTTGGAGAATCTCTGTGTTCTTCAAAACACATTATATTTAACGACATTTATCAGGGTATCCGCTGGGTCTTAAGAAGTCAACAGAAGTCTAAAATCTAAAAATCTAAATCTTAGGCCTTAAAAACTCTTAAATTTGCTGAAGTAATGTGCTCTAGTTCTTAAATAATTTCAAACAGGTCTTACATTTTCCTTCGTCCATGTAACTCTCCCTCTAACACTCAATAAAATCCACCCATCCATCAATTTGCTGTATATGTACCGATCAGTATTACTCCGTGTCACTTTTATTTAATAATAATATTTACTTTTCACATACAGCATGTTTTTGACTTTGCATTTCATTTTACTTTAATGTTGTTAAATAGAACTTAAAAATGTATAAAGATCTTAAAAAGTCTTTGAAATTCTTACATTCGACTTGTTGAAACCCGCAGAAACCCTGTTCAACATCTGTACACTTATAATAATCTATAATACTACATGCATGTTTATATATTCAATTGTGCTTCCTTCCCAGGCACAGCCAGCTCCTGGCCGTGGACGTGGCGTGTTCCAACGGACTCCCAGAATGCTTAGCGATGGCTACAAAGATGTTTGCCAACTGGATGAACAGCAACAACACAAACCCGTACGCACCCTACTGAATAAGTACTTTTAATTGCATCACCTTTCTACTTCGTACCTTCTGGAATGATCCTAAACTTGCATGACTCTATGTTGAATAAAGAAAATGGTCTCACTGTAAAAGCTTTAATCATGTTCTGTCACTTTGCTCTCCAGCGATGATTTGGTGAAGGTACGTGTCGTTTAATCTCTTTTTGTGTTGTTGGTGTTGTCACCACTCTGCATTGTGGTTCTTTTCTTTCTTTTGGATCTGTATTATCCTAATTTATTCATCAAATTTTCAAGTCAGAAAGTTTTGTCATTTTTTATCTTTCTTATGTTTAAGTGTATTTTTTCCTGTGTTGTTGTTTTGCTGTTGTCTTTGTAATAACTCCACACCTCGATCTCTCAAGTTTCATCAAAGATTGAATGAATCTTTAAAGCTGCACTTGGCAGGATGGCTATATTAACGTGCACTCTAATCCTAAATCACAAATCGGGGCGATCATGTAGTACATGATTATGATTAATATCACTACCTATCTATTACCTTTTGAGAAAGTTTTGCCAAAACCAAAGTCCAGTACCTCTACACCTAACTTTCTAGCCTTTTGGGATCCAGGTGCAACTTTAAAGTAGAGGCATTGACTCTTCATCAGATGTGTAGATTTGATCAAAATACAGGAGTGGGAGGGGGGGGGGCACCCCTGTTGCCCTAGAATACATTTAGAAAATGGAACAGTCGTGATGTGGGGAAAATAACTGTGCATGTCTGTGTGTGTGTGTGTGTGTGTGTGTGTGTGTGTGTGTGTGTGTAATTCAGCATCCACCCCAACCTGCGGTCTGTAATCTACTGCCAAGCTGTGGCTGCTGGGGGGAAGACAGAGTGGGACTTCGCCTGGGCGAGGTACCAGAGCTCCGGCGACACCTCGGAGAAAGAGCAGCTCCGTAGAGCTCTGTCCTGCACCAAGAAGATCTGGCTGCTCAACAGGTGACGCTTCCTTCCTCTGGACACACCTGTGATGAAATGAATCCCAAGCACGCAGTTGTTATTGAGTGAAGAGCTAGTCAGTGCCTTCCTTATCTTACAGATACCTGGAGTACACTTTGGACCCTGACAAGATCCGCCTGATGGATGTCGGCTCCACTATTTCCGACATAGCCATGAACCCGGCGGGGCACGCGCTGGCCTGGAACTTTATCAGAGCACACTGGGACTACGTCAGTGAGCAGTAGGTGGCTTTTAGACTATGTCTACCGCCTCTTCAATTGGTTTATATTTATATAGTCATGAACAAGTATTCAAGATGGTGCAGTTGGCTTTAACCACTATAGACTTGAAAAGGAAGACATGATGCCAAAGTTTAAATGTAGCCATTTTTACTCAGTTTTACGACTGATTTACAAGAAACTGGCAAGTGTTCATGTTTTACCCCAGAACATAGGCCTATCAGGGTGGAGGAGCCGAGCTAACACAGCAGTTAGAGCGTGAGAACTCTGAGCTAGAAAGCTATTTTCACTCCATTTTAAAGCTCCATCAATCTTTTTCTTTTGGTCACTTGGGTACCGAACACATCAACAAGCTCAAAGTCACAAACATTTTTCACATAGCGGGGGCGGAATC